>NC_041390.1:247744427-247748334 GCF_002162155.2 Triticum dicoccoides | reverse complement strand
GTGAAGATTTTGGACGATGAGTCCGATACCCCCTGGCGCCGGGAACTCTTTCGGGTTCCCTTGGCCTTCTTGGTCTTCTTCGGTACCTTGTAAGGAGCCGGAGTCAGCATCTTCGTTAGGAGGGCGTCTGCTGGGCCTTCGAGCAAAGGAGCTGGACAGTCGATCTATCCGACCGTCTCCTGCCAGTCCTGTCAAAGGTATGGGATGAGCTTAGATCCTGCATAGAGTCAAACTATGAAAAAACAAGTATCCTGTAAGAGGTAAAACAGCTTACCGCGCTGGCTTGGCGCTTCGCGCTGAATCTGTGATCCTCGGTAGTGGGAGGGGGAACCTCGGCACCCTTGAATAGCACCTTCCAGGCATCCTCATGTGTTGTGTCGAAGAGCCTGTTCAGAGTTCGGTGCTGGGCCGGGTCAAACTCCCACAAGTTGAAAGCCCGTTGTTGACACGGGAGGATCTGGCGGATGAGCATGACCTGGACTACGTTGATGAGTTTGAGCTTCTTGTTCACCATGTTTTGAATACACGTTTGGAGTCCGGTTAGCTCTCCTGAACTACCCTAGGACATGCCATTCTCTTGCCAGGAGGTGAGCCGCGTGGGGATGCCAGATCGGAACTCGGGGGCCGCTGCCCATTTAGGGTCACACGGCTCGGTGATGTAGAACCACCCCGATTGCCACCCCTTTATGGTCTCCACAAAGGAGCCGTCGAGCCATGTGACGTTGGGCATCTTGCCCACCATGGCGCCTCCGCACTTCGCCTGGCGGCCGCTCACGACCTTCGGCTTGACATTGAAGGTCTTCAGCCATAAGCCGAAGTGGGGCTTGATGCGGAGGAAGGCCTCGCACATGACAATAAACGCCGAGATGTTGAGGATGAAGTTTGGGGCCAGATCGTGGAAATCCAGGCCGTAGTAGGACATGAGCCCCCGGACAAATGGGTGGAGAGGGAATCCCAGTCCACGGAGGAAATGGGTAAGGAACAATACCCTCTCATGGGGTCTGGGGTGGGGATGAGCTTCCCCTCATCTGGGAGCCGGTGCGCGATGTCGTCGGGCAGGTATCCGGCTCTCCTCAGCTTCTTGATGTGTCCCTCCGTGACGGAGGAGACCATGCACCTGCCTCCCGCTCCGGACATGGTTGGAGAAGGTTGAGGTGGGAAATGCGGACTTGGGAGCTGGAGCTCGATTGTGCGAAAATGGATGAGCAAAGGAGGAAGAAGGCGTGGATGAAAAGGTGAATCCTTATCCCTTTACATGGGCGGCCGAAACTATGCACCCCCACTAGCCTGGTAAAACTCGCTTATCCCCCAAGCGCCGTAATCGATGGCGCGGTTGGGTTACCCACGCCCGTATTGATGAGAATCCCATAATAAGGGGAACACGATCTCTGCTTTGACAAGACGTGTCAAGGAACTGCCTCGCGTTATGTGCGGGGCTAGTTAAAGGAAACGGTTCGAATAATTACCAGGCCATGGCATAATATCATGTTTCCAAAATGTGTCAGTAGATTAGATTTGTGGAAATATTATTCTCTCTACGGTGGTATGTGGAACTTATTTTGCAGGGTCGGACACTATCCTTGTATTCAAATTCTTTCGTGATGTATTCGGAGGGGGAACCCGCCTTGCAATGCCGAAGACAAAACTGCGCGCCGGACTCATCATCATTGAAGCCTGGTTCAGGGGCTACTGAGGGAGTCCTGGATTAGGGGGTGTCCGGACAGCCGGACTGTTGGACTATGAAGATACAAGATTGAAGACTTCGTCTCGTGTCCGGATGGGACTCTACTTGGCGTGGAAGGCAAGCTAGGCAATACGGATATGTATATCTCCTCCTTTGTAACCGACCTTGTGTAACCCTAGCCCTTTCCGGTGTCTATATAAACCGAAGGGTTTTAGTCCGTAGGACAACATACAATCATACCATAGGCTAGCTTTTAGGGTTTAGCCTCTCCGATCTCAGGGTAGATCTACTCTTGTACTACCCATATCATCAATATTAATCAAGTAGGACGTAGGGTTTTACCTCCATCAAGAGGGCCCGAACCTGTGTAAAACATCGTGTCCCCTGCCTCCTGTTACCATCCGCCTTAGACGCACAGTTTGGGACCCCCTACCCGAGATCCGCCGGTTTTGACACAAACAGTAGCTGTTTCATGGATAACAAACACATAACTCAGTTCCTAAGGACGGCTTCAATGAAACAACCCACCATGTACTCCTCCTACATGGCCTCTCATCGATACATTTACCAAATCATGTTCACACACTTAGCTCTCAACAGTAGGACATGTTCACACACCTCCGATTCATCCCCGATGAATCAGACCCGACCCAACTCTAAGAAGTAGCAGGCACGATAAGCAAGCATGAATGAGTAGGCACATCAGGGCTCAAACAACTCCTACTCATGCTAGTGGGTTTCATCTATTTACTGTGGCAATGACCGGTCATGCAGAGGATAAGGGGTTCAACTACCGCAGCAAGTAACAGATGAATCGTTGTTGTTCGAATGCAGTAAAAGAGAGCAGGAGCGAGGGAGTGGGATTGTATCGGAATGAGCAAGGGGGTTTTGCTTGCCTGGCACTTCTGAAGATAGTATAACTCTTCATCGGTGTCAATGATCACATCGTCGAAGCAACGTCTACTGAGAGGGGACAATTACCGACAACAGAGAAAGAAACACAATCAATGCAATCCACAATATGATGCATGATCATGACATGGTAAAATGAGTGTCTTGGGCTAATGCAACTACAAACAGATGGGTTTGAGCTGTTTTGAACCAAAGATTCAAAGTTCAAACTCATTTGTGATCTTAAATAGTGCTTTATCATGTTTTGCACTAAACAGCAAGTGAACTTGTTTAAACATGCATGAAACTAGTACAGATGGATAGATTGGATTTTTCTGATCATTTTTCATATATAATTTATTTAATTTGGAGCTATGATTGATTTCCTACGATTTTTAGAAGTTTTGGCTATTTTCTGGAATTCCCTAATAAGAATAAATCCAGAAAAGGATTTATTGCGTCAGCCTGGCATCAGTGTGACGTCAGCAGTCAACTGAGATGGTCCAGGTCAACCCTGACCTGTGGGTCCCGTCTGTCAGTGTCAATTAAACTAACTATGTTTAGTTAGCGTTAAACTAATACTAACCTAGTTTAGTTAGTGGCCTGGGGCCCACACGTTCGAGACCCAGAGGGTCAAACTGGGTCCACCCGGGGTCAACGGTCAGCGGGGTCAAACTCACTGGCGGCTCGATGCCGGCGAGGCCCGAGACGGCGACGCGTCTCGGAAAACGCCCACAGGGCACAGACGAGGCCGTTCTTGGGCTCGTTGGAAAGCTCTTGCAGGCGCACGTCGAGTGGTGGTGGAGGCCGGGCCTATGGTGGCCGGAGCTGACGACGGCGAGCTCCAAGGCGGCGGCCGAAGATCGGCCGATGACGGGTTTGGCGCTACGGTGTGCAAACGAGCGCAGCGTGGCGCTGGGAAGACTCTACGCGCGGCGGTGAGCATGTTGGGCGCACGCCCGGGACCAAATTTTCACCGGAGCTTCACCGGCGACGAGCGCAGGCGGCGACACGTGCGGGTGAACGCGGGGCAGCAGCTACGGCATGCGAGAAAGGGAGCGGAGAAGGGGAGCAGGGGCAGGAGCTCACTGCGGGGGCGGAGACGGTCTCAGCGAGCTCGGGGAGGCGGAGACGGCGGCAAATCGATGGCGGCGATCCTCGGTGGCCGAGGAGGCGAATGGCGGAGCTGGCGGCATCCAGGGCTTCCGACGCCTTCTGTCTTGGTGAGGAGGAAGAGGGGGACGAGGCGGGGCTTCTTGGCATGTCGGCGAGGCGAGGGGAGCACGGTGGCCGTGGCAAACGGCGTCGATGGCGACGGCAGCGCTCGGCTGT
>NC_041390.1:247737503-247742015 GCF_002162155.2 Triticum dicoccoides | reverse complement strand
AAACGGCAGGTAATTATTTATGCTACCTAGCTACTGTGACCACATTTAGTTATGGCCATGAGCCCATGACTACAACATGACTGGTAAATAAACTGCACAGTTGATGTCATTAAACATGCCAAACTAGATTGGTGTATACGGGGATGCCTATGTGTATGTATAGTATAATCAGTTATATTGCCCAAATAAAATGTTCATTGTTCAAAATCCATTTGACTGTATAGTATAACCAGTTATACTGCCCAAACAAAATGTTCATTATTCAAAATCCATTTGACTGGCTACTCCACGAAGGCTATGTTGTAGCAGCATGAGAAGACCACCCTTTATCAAACTGAGAAGAGGTGATGACCAACTAATATACATGCATAGATGAAGGATGAGGTCTTGACTTTGCTAACTTTCAATGTGGGAGGTGACAGTTGGACATCTGTGGCTTGCAGTGTCATTCGTATGTGAGAGACTAGAAGAAGCCAACAACAGAATAGATGAACAGTATGCTCATACTAGGCAATGTAGCAATGCACATTTCAATTGCAACACACCCATATTGCTGTGACCCCCATACATTACTTAATTATGTGTATTAGATTGATTTTTCTTCTGTTGATTGATGGAGTAATAATGCAGTTCACATGCCAGCCGGTGGGTTGCAAGGGGATTGCACTGTTGGAAAAGGCTGGTCGGTTGGAAAAAAGATTTCCAAGTAAACAAAAAAAATGTTAGCATAGTGATTCATGGGACAAATTGATTTGTGTTTGATGGTGGTTGCATACTTGGTCCCATACTAACCTCAAAAGGACTCTATGGACATATATTAATTCATATGTTAAACTGAATCACAACGATTTAGTACATCATATCATCATGTCATAATAATGTTTGTTCCCAGGTGTTAAGTGTTCTTTCTATAAGATTCTGATGAGATCTGATAATTGAAAGACTTCAATACATGAGTTACTTATGAGTATCTTAATTTTTTCATGTAGTGATTATATATACATGCCATATTTTAGTTGATGGATTTCAAGGGGGTTGCCTAGCTTGAAAAGACCAGTTGGCTGTGAATAAGATATCCGAGTAAACCCAAAAATGTTAGCGTGGTGATTCACGAGGCATATCGAATTATGTTTATTAGGTGATGCATATTTGGTTCCATAGTAATCTCAAAAGGTCACCATGTATATATAGCAATTCTTGAGTGAAATGGAACCAAATCAGTTTAGTAAATCATATCGTCATGTCATCATAATGTTTGAACCCCTGTCTAAATTTTGTTTCAATAAGACTATGACAAAGTCTGGGAACTGAAATAAATACCTTCTCATGTCTATTACAAAGTGGCATCAGTAAATATGGTACTATATTATTCAGATTCTAATTAGATTTAACATGAAATATTTCATAGTAAATTGCGTACATGCAAAGATTATTTGTTGTCAAAGCCAAGAATAGAAGAGATTTCATTTATTTTGTATTATATTGTATTTCAATATTAAGTGCCAACAATAGTTAATTTGAGAAATACACTACATTTATTTAAGGTTCGCTACTCTACATTCTAATTTTCTTTTCTACTATAAGTTATTTTGTGAGTTCTTAAAAATCTGATCCTTATAAAACATTTTCCACTCTAGCCTCTGCATTGCACGGGAGGCTCCATACGAGGCTTCACGTTAATCCTAGAAAAGCTAACTAATTAACCGTCAGATCTGTAATTCCAAAAACTATAGCCATTGGATGCCCGTAATGCCTCAAGTTGTATCAGAGAAAATAGACGCTTCAGATCTAATATTAAAGAGCACATGGATAGAGTCCCGAACGACCACGCCACTTCTGTAGAAACAAAAATAGCGTTCTTTTTCCCCACATACGAAAGAGTCGCATAGAGATCCTAAAAAAAACTCTTTTAGCCTCATCACGTTAAAAGAGTCCACATCCCAATCAAATAAAAAATGAAAATCCATGCAGGTTCAAAAAAAGAGGGACTTCAACCCTCACGGTTAAAAACAAATTTAGGCCAGATTTTAAAAAGGATGAGGTAGATCTATTAGAAGATTTGCCTCAATAAAAAAATCACGTACTACAAAATAGTCCCCAACGCCCAGATCTAAGTTCTATAGAAACAAAATGAACGTGCCTTTTCCCCACACCTAGAAAAATGAGTCTCCCAGCTAAAAAAGAGTCTCCAACACGCACGTCTAAATTCTGTGAAAATAAAAATAATGTGCCAAATAAATACATGTACAGATTTGAAGATCTCAGGCGTGTGAATAAAAAGAGTCCACATCTCGATCCCGCCAAAAATGATGAAGATTCATGCACGTACAAAAAAGATGTATCTCAAGCCTCATGGTAAAAGAAAAGAGTTTATGCCTGATTTTGAGAAAAAAGGTAGCGGCTGGATATGTTGTCGGCGCCATAAAAATATACTCAGATCCATACTCAAAGATCATATGATCGCCAGTCTGTGCCAAAAAATATTGAAATGAAGACTACTAATTTAATGTGCCTGAGACCACTCAGTACATTGATATGAAGATCATAATTCCCTATAATTTCAAACATAAAGAAATATCAAAATGACATTGGTACTTCTGTTGTTGCATGTCTCCCTAATTAACTAGCCCGTGCAGCAGCACGGGTTAACGACTAGTTATTCTAGAGCCCCACAATAATTTCCAAAATTATTAGGCATGTATTTATTATATAACAGAAATAAAGTCAATTCAAATACATTATGATTTAATTCAAATGCCCAAAATAAATATTTATGTGACTCCAAAAATATTGGTTTGAATTTTACCTCCTACCAATATTTTCTCAGAGTAACAGGAACATTTCCTTGGACTCATTTGATGACAATTAAATGTTGATTATTTTTGAACTGGTTTCTGAGGGTTTCAACAAACCTCAATTCAACTTTCAGAAATTTTGGCCATGATGCATGAGTGCAGATGCAACTATTCCACTCAGGTATTCTAGGGCCGTGACAACTCTTAAAGAAATATGTCTGTAACCGTGCTAGGACAGAAGGAAGCATCTCCAAGGGACATCAAACAGAGGAGGTCATTTGGTTTTGTGTTGACTTCATTCCCGACGTTAAGAAGATTGGTCTCCCTCAATCGCGCTATGAGGGGAGACTGACTGGAAAAGGCATGCTACGAGGGGCCTCAAAAATATGTAGCGACGGGCATTCTTGGTCTCAAGCACACTACATAGTTCTACAGAATTCTACCTTGGTGACCCCGTATGTCAATGAACACAAGAATATTCTGCACTCCAAACACCCTCAGCAGTGTGACGACTGGATTACATATGAACACATCAGGACTTTCAGCAGTTGGTTGCAAAAACGTCTCATAGGTGACAACGATGTTTATGATGAGCTGTACACGTTGGCCAGGGGACCATCTTCGATTTTATTGACTTACAAAGGGTACGAGATAAATGGGAATACATTTTACACGATCGCCCAAGATCAAAAGAACACCAACCAAAACAGTGCTGTCCTCTTTGATGCAGGAACCAACAGGGGAATGGACACATATTATGGTTACATAGTGGACATATGGGAACTTGACTATGGAGAAGATTTTAAGGTCCCTTTGTTTCAGTGCAAATGGGTCAATCTGTTAGGAGGCGGGGTACAGTAGACCCACAGTACGGTTTGACAACAGTGGATCTGAACAATCTTGGGTACACAGATGGACCATTCGTCCTAGCCAATGATGTGGCGCAGGTTTTCTCTGTGAAGGACATGTCTACTATAACGAGAAGAAGAAAAGATAAGGAAGCGAATACATCGTACGATGAGCCAAAGAGCCACATAGTTCTTTCAGAAAAAGAGACATCGTGGGAGTGGAGGTCAAGATAGACATGTCTGAAGATTATGAAAAGTTTCATGAAATTCCTCCCTTCAAAGTCAAGGCTGACCTAAGCATCGTGTTAAACGATGAAAATTATCCATGGTTACGGCGCAATAAGCAAAGTACAGAAGCGAAGAAAAAGTGAAGATGAGTTATGTTCATGCCTTTTGTAACAGATGAGTTATTGTCCGAAACTCTTATACTTCGAAAGTGATTGTCCATTTTGTACACGAAGTGCATCAAGTTTTTGCCGTAACCCTCTCAACTTTTTGGAACATGCTATGTGGGTGAAATGATGATACCATGCCAACTTTCAAACTTTGCAGAGTTCATTTAAAGTGCTTTTCAATTTCAGGGTCATTTAGCTCAAAGAATGAATTAATAGCAAAAAGAATTAACTAGAAAACTTTTATGAAAAACAAACAATCAATTAAAATATTATGTTTTGATGAACTAAAACAAAACTATAATATTCTTCAATAGCAAAAAGAATCAACTAAAAAGCTTTTATAAAACTCTAATAGCAAAAGGAATCAACTAAAAAGCTTTTATAAACCTCTAGTATTTTTGAAACTAAAATTATATAAAATTTATGCAACTTAAATTATCAAAGTATTTTTTGTTCAACACATTAATAGCAAAA
>NC_041390.1:247736113-247736849 GCF_002162155.2 Triticum dicoccoides | reverse complement strand
CCATCGCGGCCCTCGCCGCCCTCCCCGAGCCCTCACCGCCCCCACCGTCATCGTCACCGATGCCCTCGCCGTCACCCTCGCCAGTCGCCCCCACTATGAGCAGCCGCCGCCTTGGTTCATATAATTTTTTTTCATTTTTTATATGATGATTTTTTTGTTCATATATATAATGTATATATGTATGTGGCTATATGTATGTGTGGATGTTCATATTTGTATTAATTTTTTTCAGAGCATTTTTTCTTCATTTATGTATTTCTTTGTTCATATGTGTATTAATTTTTTTGTTCATAGCATTCTTTGTTCCTATATGTATTTTCTTTGTTCATATGTGTATGTATGTATGGATGGAACATCGAACATGAGGTGGGGGATGATAGATGATGATGATAGATGATGAGGGGTGGGGTCGATATACCCCCTCCCCAATAACATTTTTTGTTCATAGAATATGCTGTTTTTTTCATATAATATTTTTTTATCATGAGAGAGGTGGGGACGTCAGGGAAGAAGGGGAAGAAGAGGGAGAATAAGAGGAGAGGAAGAAGAGGAGAAACAAATAAGAAGAGGAAGAAGAAGAAAAAAAGAGGAGAGGAAGAAAGAATAGAGGAGTCTTTCTTCTTCTCCTTTTTTTCTTCTTCCTCTTCTTTTTTTATCGGGAATGAGGTTGTATATGATCGCCGAGCAGTCGAGGGTCGAGAACTAGATTAGAGGGTCGAGGGTCGTCGAACATGAG
>NC_041390.1:247732651-247734444 GCF_002162155.2 Triticum dicoccoides | reverse complement strand
AGAGAAGAGTAAGAAAATGTCTGATACAACCAAGCTAAATGCTGCAAAGAAGAAGTTTCACCATCACACGGGGTCAGGCGGCTACATCAAAGCCCGTCCAAGATGGGACAAAGCTGAGAATGACCTGATTAATAAAGGGGTCGAACAATAGACATTGCACTGGCCAGAACGTGCAAGGACTTGGTTCTTCGGGGTTGGGGGAACTTTGAACCCTGAAACCGGGGAGTTCCATTGGACGGACGAGCAACTTGCAATACCCGTCATGAGGTTTCAGCAGCATATCGCCGCAGCACAGGCAGGGATGTTCATTCCGGACAGAGAGCATGACAAGCTGACCGTGGACCTCGGGAATCCTGAGCACCCTGGACGAACACGAGGCACGCCAGGCTCCCTTCCGTGAAAGAAAGGGTTTCCCGACTGACACCTCTCCGTCGTATCTATAATGTTTGATTGTTCCATGCCAATATTATACAACTTTCATATACTTTTGGCAACTTTTTATACTATTTTTGGGAGTAACATGTTGATCCAGTGCCTAGTGCCAGTTCGTGATTGTTGCATATTTTATGTTCCGCAGAAACCCCATATCAAACGGAGTCCAAACGGGATAAAAACAGATGGAGAATATTTTTGGAATATTTGGAGAATATGGGAAGAAGAATCAACGCGAAACGGTGCCCGAGGGGGGCACGAGGAAGGGGGCGCGCCTGCCCCCTAGGTGCGCTTGCCCTCCTCGTGGGCCCCCTTAAGGCGGTTGCTGCTCTTCTTTAGCCGCAAGAAAGCTAATTTTCAGAAAAAGTCTTGGCGAAGGTTTCCATTCAATCGGAGTCACGGATCTCCATATATATACGAAATGGTGAAAGGGCAAAATGCTAGGAGCGCAGAAACATAGAGAGACAGAGAGACAGATCCAATCTCGGAGGGGCTGTCGCCCCTCCCATGCCATGGAGACCAAGGACCAGAGGGGAAACCCTTCTCCCATCTAGGGAGGAGGTCAAGCAATAAGAAGAAGAAGGGCGCCTATCGGTGTCAAAACCGGCGGATCTCGGGTAGGGGGTCCCAAACTGTGCATCTAGGCCGAATGGTAACAGGAGGCAGGGGACACAATGTTTTACCCAGGTCCGGGCCCTCTTGATGGAGGTAAAACCCTACGTCTTGCTTGGTTAATATTGATGATATGGGTAGTACAAGAGTAGATCTACCACGAGACCAGAGAGGCTAAACCCTAGAAGCTAGCCTATGGTATGATTGTATGTTGTCCTGTGGACTAAAACCCTCTGGTTTATATAGACACCGGAGAGGGTTAGGGTTACACAAGGTCGGTTACAAAGGAGGAAATATCCATATCCGTTTTACCTAGCTTGCCTTCCACGCCAAGTAGAGTCTCATCCGGACACGGGACGAAGTCTTCCATCTTGTATCTTCATAGTCCAACAGTCCAGCAAAAGGATATAGTCCGGCTGTCCGGAGACCCCCTAATCCAGGACTCCCTCAGTAGCTCCTGAACCAGGCTTCAATAACGATGAGTCCGGCGCGCAGTATTGTCTTCAGCATTGCAATGCGGGTTCCTCCTCCGAATACATCACAGAAGAATTTGAATACGAGGATAGTGTCCAACCCTGCAACATAAGTTCCATGTACTTCCGTAGAGAGAATAATATTTTTGCAAATCTAATTTGCTGACTTGCTTTGACAGTATGGCGTTATGTCATGGCCCGGTGATTATTCGAACCGTTTCCTTTAACTAGCCCCGCACATAACGCGAGGCAATTTTTCGTCACATATTGTCAAAG
>NC_041390.1:247731154-247731651 GCF_002162155.2 Triticum dicoccoides | reverse complement strand
CCTACCGAGTGGTGAGAAAGCCTCTCACTCATGGGCTTAGCTGTACTCCAGTACTCGCCTAAGTTCGAAAAATCCTACCGAGTGGTGAGAAAGCCTCTCACTCGGGCGCTTAGCTGGAATCTAGTACTCGCCTATGTTTGAGAAATCGTACCGAGTGTTGAGCAACCCTCCCACTCTTGGCTTAGCTTCAGTCCAGTACTCGCCTAAGTTCGAAAAATCCTACCAAGTGGTGAGCAAGCCTCTCACTCGGGCGCTTAGCTGCAGTCCAGTACTCGCCTAAGTTTGAGAAATCCTACCGAGTGTTGAGCAACCCTCACACTCGGAGCTTAGCTGCAGTCCAGTACTCGCCTAAGTTTGAAAAATCCTACCGAGTGGTGAGCAACCCTCACACTCAGGGGCTTAGCTGTAGTCCAGTACTCGCCTAAGTTTGAAAAATCCTACCGAGTGGTGAGCAACCCTCACACTCGGAGGCTTAGTTGCAGTCTAGTACTCGCCTA
>NC_041390.1:247713428-247726524 GCF_002162155.2 Triticum dicoccoides | reverse complement strand
CTCGAGGGCTTAACTGTAGTCCAGTACTGGCCTAAGTTCGAAAAATCCTACCGAGTGTTGAGCTAGCCTCTCATCTCGGGGGCTTAGCTGCAGTCCAGTACTCGCCTAAGTTTGAAAAATCCTACCGAGTGGTGAGCAACCCTCCCACTCGGGGGCTTAGCTACAGTCCAGTACTCGCCTAAGTTTGAAAAATCCTACCGAGTGGTGAGCAACCCTCACACTCGGAGGCTTAGCTGCAGTCCAGTACTTGCCTAAGTTTGAAAAATCCTACCGAGTGGTGAGAAAGCCTCTCACTCGAGGGCTTAGCTCTAGTCCTGTAATTTCCTAAGCTCGAAAAATCCTACCGAGTGGTGAGAAAGCCTCTCACTCGAGGGCTTAGCTGTAGTCCACTACTCGCCTAAGTTCGAAAAATCCTACCGAGTGTTGAGCCAGCCTCTCATCTCGGGGGCTTTGTCACATCCCTAGTTCTGGCCTGACCTATGCTTGCTTCCATCTGTGCATCATGTTTAAATTTTTGAAACTTGAACTGAGGAATTCAGAGGCCTCAAAACCCTAAATAAAAGAAGGGCAAAAACCCTAAAATCTCATTCATTGTTCCAAAATGCTCTTCTTAGATGTTTAATATTTTTGGCAAGGGTTTTGATCCAAACCAAAAATATTGAACATTTTTAAGGATTTATCTTTGGGACTTTGAATTTAAATCATTAGCTATTTGAATTTGAATTATATTCATATAACTAGAATATAATTTCAAATACCCCTGAAATATTTTATGAGCTTTTGGAAAAGTCCATCTAGCAAAATAAAAATATTCAGAGGAGCTTTTGGCATTGTTTGAATTATTTTAAATTCAAAACAGTGGCAAAAGATTAAATAAAAATAAAACAGAACAGAAAAATTAAAAAAGAGCAGAAGCCTACCTGTCGCTTACCTGCGCCTCACCTGTGCTGGCCCAGCCCACCCTGCCAGTCCACTTGGTGGCCCAGCCCACATGGGGCACCGCCGTCTTCAACCTCTGCCTACTGGCAGAGGCGTGTCGACGCGCCGTGGCCGGGCCTCCACCTCCTGCTTCGCCGTGGCAGCCTCCCCGACATCCTCGCGACGCCACGGAGACACCCAGAGCCTCCCCTCGTTCTCCCCACTCCCTCTGGACCGCTCCCCCCTCCTCTGGCTCCCTCCTCCCCTCTCTTCCCTGTGAGCCCCGAGAGCACGCCGTCGCCGTAGCCGTGGCCATAGGCCACCACCCGCCCAACCAGCACGGCGAAGAGCTCCACCACGACGCCGTGGAGCTACACACTGACGCATGCGACCACGGGAGCCCTGCAACGTCATCCCCGGCCTCATCTTCAACCTCCGGCCGCCGGTGACTTCGCAGTCAATTCACGGGCTCCAGCACTTCCCCGACCTCGTCGTCGACTCTGCTAGTCCCTACGTGAGCCACTCTCCATTTTCCCCCTGGAATCCCCGTCATTCCCCTCCCCTAGCTAGCTTCCCCACCTCCGCCGAGGCTTGCCGCCGCCATGGTCAACGAGCTCCGCGCTCGTGAGCTCGTCCGCTCGCCCGAGCATCACCAGCGTGTTCTCCGCGCTCCTGCGAACCCGAAACACCCACGGGTGCTCCCTGCCATGCCCTATAGCGCCATCTCCGCTGTTGCCCGAACTCCGGACGCCGCCTTTGAGCTCGCCGCCGTCGATATAGATTGCCCTGGCATAACTGACCACACCACTCGATGCGCGGGATCTTCAGCGTCACGTAGATGCCCTCCGCCGGCCATTTGGTCGCCGGAGGAGGAATTCCGACCCCCTCCGCCGTCTCGGGCTTCACCGGCAACGAGCCGTGGACCAAGTCCGGCGGGTTTGACCCCAGTTGGACGCCCCAGACTCAATGACAGGTGGGGCCCAGCCCTGTTAGTTAATTAGGTTAGTACTAATTGAATTAGTTAAACAAATTACCCCTGCCGACACTGACAGTGGGCCCCGTGGCTATTAATTTGATTAGTTAGAGTTAATTAACTCTGTTAGTCACCTAAGTCACTGACCAGTGGGCCCCACTAGTCAGGTTTGACCTGGGATGCCCAGTTGACTCTGCTAACGTCACAGTGACGTGGTGCTGACGCCATAAATCATTTTCTGGATTTATTATTATTCAGGAAAATTCCAGAAAATTGTATAAACTTCTAAAATTCATAGAAATTCAACCGTAACTCCAAATTAAATAAATTATATATGAAAAATTATCAGAAAAATTCAAGGAATCCATCTGTACCATTTTCATGCATGTTTGAACAATGTTTGTCCTCTGTTTTGGACAAAAAAAATAAAGGGCATTTAAATAATCATATATGGAGTTGGAGTTTGAATCATGTATTCAAACCAACTTCATTTAAATAATAGCTAGGTGTATTAGCTCAAAACACATTCATATTGCCATGTCATAGCATGCATCATATTGTGCATTGCATTGATCGTGTTTCTTCTGTGTTTGCCGGTGTTTGTCCCCTCTCGATAAACGTGGTTCGACGATGTGATCGATGACACCGATGAAGAGTTGTATTATCTTCAGAAGTGCCAGGCAAGCAAAACCTCCTTGTTCATTCCGATACAATCCCACTCTCTCGCTCCTGCTCTCTTTTACTGCATTAGGACAACAACGGTTCGTCTGTTACTTGCTGCGGTAGCTGAACCTTTTATCCTCTGCATGACCTGTCATTGCCACAGTAAATAGATGAAACCCACTAGCATGAGTAGGAGTTGTTTGAGCCCTGATGTGCCTACTCATTCATGTTTGTTTGTCATGCCTGCTATTGCTTAGAGTTGAGTCAGGTCTGATTCATCGGGGATGAATCAGAAGTGTGTGAACATGTCCTACTGTTGAGAGCTAAGTGTGTGAACACGATTTGGTAAAGGTAGCGGTGAGAGGCCATGTAGGAGTACATGGTGGGTTGTCTCATTGCAGACGTCCTCAGGAACTGAGTTCTGTGTTTGTGATCCATGACCAGCTACTACCACACATTGGAATGCTTAAGTGCCCCTCTGGACTTATTAATCAACATGATCTCTGTCCAGGAGTTGCAACTAGTTTCTGGTGTTTGTAGGTAGTGTTAGTAGTCTACCAAGTGGCACCCGGTACAGGTGGGCTTGGGACAGACTAGGCACAGTGGCACGGTGTACCAAGTGGCACCCGGATGGTGGGCTTGGGAACCCTGCTCACATCGTTTGGGGCCGTGAGCGACACCCCGGCCGGATCTCCTTGCGGATGGAACCCGAATAGGCGATAAACCTGGACTAGAGACTTGTTCGGTTAGTCAGGTCGTGGCCGACTCCCTCGCCCAGCTTCCGCTTGAAGGTTGCCGAGGTACATGACGTGTACAGGGCGATAAGTCGCGAGAGCGTGTGTGAAGAAGTACACCCCTGCAGGGTTATCACTATCTATTCGAATAGCCGGATTCCTCGGATATGGAAACTTGGACCCCTTGCATAGTTCATAGACAAGTGAAAGTGGATACTCTAAAATACGCAAGATAAGCGTGAGTGCTATGGATGGCGTTCTCGTAGGGAGACGGGAGCGGGTCCATAGTGGTGTATTGATATGGTGAATATGTGGACTCGTGTGCGCCACCTCAAAAGAGTTACTTGCAGTCGTAGTGTCAGGTTAGCCACCGAGTCAAAGCTGGCTTGCTGCAGTTAAACTCCACCACCCCCTTTGTTGATAATGATGCATATGTAGATAGATCTGATGTAAGTCTTGCTGGGTACATTTGTACTCACGTTTGCCTATTTTATGTTTTGTAGAGAGACTTCAGTCTCGCTAGTAGTACCGCGTGGACTTCGACGTTTAGCTTGTTACCTCAGCTACGATCTTGTGCCCTCGGCAGGATCTGGTAGATAGTCAGGCTTCTCAGCCTTTTTCATTTGTAGATGTCTGTACTCAGACATCATAGCTTCCGCATGTGCTTTGACTTGTATGCTCTGAGTGTTGGGTCATGAGACCCATGATTGTAATATCTCGCTCCTCGGAGCCTATTGAATAAAATACTTGAGTTGTAGAGTCATGTTGTGATGCCATGTTGTATTTGCACATATCGAGCATATTGTGTGTATGTTATTGAAATGCTTGGTATGTGTGGGATCTAACAACCTAGTTGTTTATCCTTGGTAGCCTCTCTTACCGGGAAATGTCTCCTAGTGTTTCCACCGAGCCATGGTAGCTTGCTACTGCTCCGGAACACCTAGGCTGGCTGGCATGTGTCCTTCTTCGTTCCTGTGTCTGTCCCTTCGGGGAAATGTCACGCGATGAATACCGGAGTCCTGTTAGCCCGCTACAGCCCGGTTCACCGGAGTCCTGCTAGCCCAGTGCTACAGCCTGGATTCACTCGCTGATGACCGACACGTTCGATGCTGGGTAATGAATGCCTGTCCCTGTAAGTTTGTGCCACTTTTGGTTTACGACTAGCCATGTCAGCCCGGGCTCCTTATCATATGGATGCTAGCGACACTATCATATACGTGTGCCAAAAGGCGCAAACGGTCCCGGGCAAAGGTAAGGCGACACCCGTGGGAATACCGTGCGTGAGGCCGCAAAGTGATATGAGGTGTTACATGCTAGATCGATGTGGCATTGGGTCGGGGTCCTGACAGCGTTGGTATCAGAGCCTGACTGCCTGTAGGACTACCAAGCCAATCTGGTTGAAGTTAAGTCTAGAAATTCTTTAGTTATATAAGGGAATTGATTGTGGGATGGAACGTAAGGCTCTTTTTACTCCTTATACCTTATGCCCTTCTGATCTGAGTCATCTTATCTTTCCTACGGGGTTAAGGAACTAGGCTATCTCTTCTTTCTATCAGGATCATGTGTTACTAATCCATAGACTTATAAGATTGTTGTGATTTAAGTCTCAGCTCAGTTCCTATTATTTCCGTATGTTAATTGTTGATCTCAAAACCTTGATATTGTGCTTCTGAGTGGTTATGCCACCATTTTTGTGAATGTCTCAAATCTTTTCTGAGCATTTACAGCCGTTATGCTGTCCGAGTCATCCCAGGTTTCCAAAGAGTCTGATGCATTTGCAAATCCCTTCCTCCTGTTTCCGATGTGCCTTTGGTCAGATTAATCACACAAGTCAGTGAGTTGAGGTACTTTATTGCCTTGACATATATGTTGGAGCTGGTATTATGACCCTAGGTGTCTTAGGGGATCATCTAGTAATTTAGCCATGATTGTGTCCCAGTGTGATGATTCTGGCCATCATTCTCGTAAGCATCCCTTGATGCCACTTAGTTAGTAGGTATTCTATTCCTGGGTTCTGAACCCGAGATTCACCCTACTTACTTCATGTTGATAGTAATTGCTAGCTCCCTTAGGTTATTAGTAACCTTTGCGATAGTCTTTGAAGTCCGTGGTATCTTCTTCTTCCAAATACCATGAACTACTTATGGCAGAAGTTCCTCGTTGAACTGAACGATCACAACCAGAGTGCTCTCGATGAGTTCTCCATTATATATTGTGACTCTGCCAGTTCTACCTTTCCGCATGGATTGTCCGGAAGAAATATGTTGAACGCGTTCGACATGCTAATCTATGCATTCACAACTCAGAAAATCATATGTTCTTTTGAGTTGTCCCTCTTTAGTTGTCTACTGACCTTCGTCTATCAATTGATAGTCAAGAGTATGCATGCATTCGTTTATCGATGCCTATTACTCTTGTGGTCCGTCAAGCCATTCTATCGCGGAATGACTAGGAGAAACAAACTCCAGTACCTCTTCCATATCCAGGATTGGGTCAAAGAAGTTGTGCTCCGCAGAACAAATTGCTAATCCAGCTTTTGTTCTGCTCTACCTTGGAGTATTACCATCTTTATATCGGGATTGTTATAGGAATTGCACACCATCCTATGAACTCTTGGTAGTGATACTTCTCACCATCATTAGTCATTCCTCGGTCCTCGTGTTGATGCAACCGGAATACCGACAAATGAATTGTGATGTGTGAAATCAATACTCCCAGCAACCTCGTTGCTTGGTAGTTAAAGGATAATAATTTCATTCTTAGCGTGTTGGTTTTTGAATCATCCTTCGAAGACTGATCGTGCTACCTAGTCCTTATTTCGGTGCACCCTTCGATTGATGAGTTAGGATCTTGTCAAGTCCTCACTCATTTGATCATATCGTCTTGCCCTCAAAAGCGAGATTGTTCTCGAGCTTAGTAACATACCGGTGGTTCGTGATTTTCCGAATATCTTCTCGGAAGTATTACCAGGTTGTCCCTTGACTATTATGTTGAGCTCGTGATCAAGTTGGTTTCTTGTGAACCACCTTCTCTCCAAGAATCGGTGCTAGATATCCCTGAGCTAGTTGGTTAAGCTAGACAACAACTTGGAGAGTTGGAAGATAAAAGCTTACCTAACTTAGTTCGTTTCAAAGGGATATCCTGGTGTTGGTGTGTTAGTTGAAGAAAGATGATATCTTCATCGATTGGTCCCTGTGATCAGTTATTAGACCTATTGTCTTATAAAAACTTTGATTTAAGTATGGGCTATCGTCAAATCAAATCAGAACCAACGATGTTCGTAATGTTGTCTTACTCGTGGCTGCCCCTCGAGCATACACCATTATATCTTTTGGTCTAACCAATACTATCACCTTGTTCACATGATGGTGGAAGTCCAGTGATATGGAAATTCCGATGAGTTGTTGTTGAGCCCATCAGCAGCATTTTGTCTCCCCCATGATTCATGTTGAACATCAACCTAGTGTTGGAAACTTTGTAAGCAATGCCTTCGTGTTCCGTTCATGAAGCCTATGCTTGGATGGAAGAAGTGACTTCCTCTAACTCATGTGCATTTGGTGCAAGTTGCCGCCGTGGGTTTGAGAAAGGTTTGTTTTGTTTCCTCTGGAATCGTCCCAAGTCAGTCATGCATGTGCAAAGTATACTATGGTTTGGTAGATTAATTACCTCCACTCCATATGTATTCCGTAGCACCCCAAGCCACTAATTGATTTGTTCAAGGAGAAGGAGTTCCTTCATAAGAGCTCATCCGGACTTATGAAAGAACTTCGATATCCTCAATGATGGTTCCCTACCCGAACTCGGTAGTGTTTTATTGTAAGACTACCATGTGATCATGTTTGCCTGGAACAGCGTGTTCACACGTGCGTAGCAGAACCAGCTCATGCTTTGGAGCTTGCTATCGTAGTTCATTTCCCGAGAATCTCGCAACGTCATCTCGTTGATTTGTGTTGCAAACTTTCATTTTTCTTCCTAGACTCGATGGGTCTGGAATATCCTGACACCAACCAGATCTGAATCTCAGGCAGATATAATGGTTAGAACATTTCCCAAGAACTATAATACTGGTCCCTCGATAACCGTTGAAGTGGATGTCATGGCCAACACACCCAGCCGGAAGACCTATTATTGTAGTATCTTGATTGAAGAAGCTGGCCACCTTCCCATAAGGACTTCATAGGATTTACTCCCTAGTTGTGCCATATGATTTGTTGTGTTCCCGAAGTCCGACCTTTTACTTGATGTTCTAGATACCAGACCATTTCTATGAATAGGTTACACTAGCACATCAAGGAGAACATTAGAAGCGGAGTGCTAAATGTCTCTCGGTCGATCATCCAGATTTTGTTTCCTTGGCCTCGCTAAGGTGAAATCTGAGAAGGTGTTATCTTCCTTTGCATCTGCATCATCCATCATTAGCCATCATGGTAGTATGTTGTGTTGTCAGCACCCTTGACACGGATGTTGATAAAACCTTGATGATTGTGGAAATGCTCAAGTTCTTGAGAGCACGCACAAGCGCTACGTGTTATCATCGGCACTAACTGGGATTCCTCTCAGTTTCCTCGGCAATGCTATGACCTTTTCAAACAGTGAATTCACTCTCTGTTGTTGGGTTCTTCCCTAGTTACCAGATTCATTCCCAGCATTTGCATTTTGTTCCCAGCTTGCACCACCAATGTGCCATTCTACCACGGGTCCCTTCCATTTCCGGTGATAAGCAAATTCATCCATTACGTTGTCTTCAACAAGGTAATCCACATCATCCAAGTTCGAGTATGCCATTCTACCGACCCCCGCCAATCGATTGCTGTGACTTGCCTTAGGCTGATATAGAGAGTCTCAATGATCTCTATATCAAAGGTAATTCTTTTTGCCACTTAAGGTAATAATCTACGAATCACCCTCCTCCAGGATGTCCCGCTGTGGCATCATGGAAACTCAACTCCTCGCTATGTTGACAATCGTTTACCACCTTTTTAAGTGTGGAATTATTGTCCACCTAGTGAACCTTCGTCATCCGTTTCTTTCCACCCCTCTTGATGTGTATCTCGTGTCTCAACCCGAGAGATAGTTCTACGTCTCATTCCGTGAGTTGTTCAACCTTCGAGAAGATCGATCCTTCTAGAGTTTTCCTTTCCTCTTCTTGTCATGATTAGCTAGAGTTCTCAGAGCAAGACATCAAGACAATGATGGTGATCGAATCAATGTTCTTATGAAGGGCAACCTGGATCGTGAAGATTGTGTTAGGTTGCGTTCCCCATCGTCTTACCCTACACTTGAATCTCGGGTCGAGATTCTTGTTTAGTGGGGGTGAGTTGTCACATCCCTAGTTCTGGCCTGACCTATGCTTGCTTCCATCTGTGCATCATGTTTAAATTTTTGAAACTTGAATTGAGGAATTCAGAAGCCTCAAAACCCTAAATAAAAGAAGGGCAAAAACCCTAAAATCTCATTCATTGTTCCAAAATGCTCTTCTTAGATGTTTAATATTTTTGGCAAGGGTTTTGATCCAAACCAAAAATATTGAACATTTTTAAGGATTTATCTTTGGGACTTTGAATTTAAATCATTAGCTATTTGAATTTGAATTATATTCATATAACTAGAATATAATTTCAAATACCCCTAAAATATTTTATGAGCTTTTGGAAAAGTCCATCTAGCAAAATAAAAATATTCAGAGGAGCTTTTGGCATTGTTTGAATTATTTTAAATTCAAAACAGTGGCAAAAGATTAAATAAAAATAAAACAGAACAGAAAAATTAAAAAAGAGCAGAAGCCTACCTGTCGCTTACCTGCGCCTCACCTGTGCTGGCCCAGCCCACCCTGCTAGTCCACTTGGCGGCCCAGCCCACCAGGGGCACCGCCGTCTTCAACCTCTGCCTACTGGCAGAGGCGTGTCGACGCGCCGTGGCCGGGCCTCCACCTCCTGCTTCGCCGTGGCAGCCTCCCCGACATCCTCGCGACGCCACGGAGACACCCAGAGCCTCCCCTCGTTCTCCCCACTCCCTCTGGACCGCTCCCCCCTCCTCTGGCTCCCTCTTCCCCTCTCTTCCCTGTGAGCCCCGAGAGCACGCCGTCGCCGTAGCCGTGGGCATAGGCCACCACCCTCCCAACCAGCACGGCGAAGAGCTCCACCACGACGCCGTGGAGCTACACACTGACGCATGCGACCACGGGAGCCCTGCAACGTCATCCCCGGCCTCATCTTCAACCTCCGGCCGCCGGTGACTTCGCAGTCGATTCGCGGGCTCCAGCACTTCCCCGACCTCGTCGTCGACTCTGCTAGTCCCTACGTGAGCCACTCTCCATTTTCCCCCTGGAATCCCCGTCGTTCCCCTCCCCTAGCTAGCTTCCCCACCTCCGCCGAGGCTCGCCGCCGCCATGGTCAACGAGCTCCGCTCTCGTGAGCTCGTCCGCTCGCCCGAGCATCACCAGCGTGTTCTCCGCGCTCCTGCGAACCCGAAACACCCACGGGTGCTCCCTGCCATGCCCTATAGCGCCATCTCCGCTGTTGCCCGAACTCCGGTCGCCGCCTTTGAGCTCGCCGCCGTTGATATAGATCGCCCCCGGCATAACTGACCGCACCACTCGACGCGCGGGATCTTCAGCGTCACGTAGATGCCCTCCGCCGGCCATTTGGTCGCCCAAGGAGGAATTCCAACCCCCTCCGCCGTCTCAGGCTTCACCGGCGACGAGCCGTGGACCAAGTCTGGCGGGTTTGACCCCAGTTGGACGCCCCTGACTCAATGACAGGTGGGGCCCAGCCCTGTTAGTTAATTAGGTTAGTACTAATTGAATTAGTTAAACTAATTACCCCTGCTGACACTGACAGTGGGCCCCGTGGCTATTAATTTGATTAGTTAGAGTTAATTAACTCTGTTAGTCACCTAAGTCACTGACCAGTGGACCCCACTGGTCAGGTTTGACCTGGGACGCCCAGTTGACTCTGCTGACGTCACAGTGACATGGTGCTGACGCCATAAATCATTTTCTGGATTTATTATTATTCAGGAAAATTCCAGAAAATTGTATAAACTTCTAAAATTCATAGAAATTCAACCGTAACTCCAAATTAAATAAATTATATATGAAAAATTATCAGAAAAATTCAAGGAATCCATCTGTACCATTTTCATGCATGTTTGAACAATGTTTGTCCTCTGTTTTGGACAAAACAAATAAAGGGCATTTAAATAATCATATATGGAGTTGGAGTTTGAATCATGTATTCAAACCAACTTCATTCAAATCATAGCTAGGTGTATTAGCTCAAAACACATTCATATTGCCATGTCATAGCATGCATCATATTGTGCATTGCATTGATCGTGTTTCTTCTGTGTTTGCCGGTGTTTGTCCCCTCTCGATAAACGTGGTTCGACGATGTGATCGATGACACCGATGAAGAGTTGTATTATCTTCAGAAGTGCCAGGCAAGCAAAACCTCCTTGTTCATTCCGATACAATCCCACTCTCTCGCTCCTGCTCTCTTTTACTGCATTAGGACAACAACGGTTCGTCTGTTACTTGCTGCAGTAGCTGAACCTTTTATCCTCTGCATGACCTGTCATTGCCACAGTAAATAGATGAAACCCACTAGCATGAGTAGGAGTTGTTTGAGCCCTGATGTGCCTACTCATTCATGTTTGTTTGTCATGCCTGCTATTGCTTAGAGTTGAGTCAGGTCTGATTCATCGGGGATGAATCAGAAGTGTGTGAACATGTCCTACTGTTGAGAGCTAAGTGTGTGAACACGATTTGGTAAAGGTAGCGGTGAGAGGCCATGTAGGAGTACATGGTGGGTTGTCTCATTGCAGCCGTCCTCAGGAACTGAGTTCTGTGTTTGTGATCCATGACCAGCTACTACCACACATTGGAATGCTTAAGTGCCCCTCTGGACTTATTAATCAACATGATCTCTGTCCAGGAGTTGCAACTAGTTTCTGGTGTTTGTAGGTAGTGTTAGTAGTCTACCAAGTGGCACCCGGTACAGGTGGGCTTGGGACAGACTAGGCACAGTGGCACGGTGTACCAAGTGGCACCCGGATGGTGGGCTTGGGAACCCTGCTCACATCGTTTGGGGCCGTGAGCGACACCCCGGCCAGATCTCCTTGCGGATGGAACCCGAATAGGCGATAAACCTGGACTAGAGACTTGTTCGGTTAGTCAGGTCGTGG
This sequence comes from Triticum dicoccoides, assembly GCF_002162155.2. Lineage (NCBI taxonomy): Eukaryota > Viridiplantae > Streptophyta > Magnoliopsida > Poales > Poaceae > Triticum > Triticum dicoccoides. The sequence continues at coordinate 247,715,052 of NC_041390.1, read as the reverse complement.
CCGACTCCCTCGCTCGGCTTCCGCTTGAAGGTTGCCAAGGTACATGACGTGTACAGGGCGATAAGTGGCGAGAGCGTGTGTGAAGAAGTACACCCCTGCAGGGTTATCACTATCTATTCGAATAGCCGGATTCCTCGGATATGGAAACTTGGACCCCTTGCATAGTTCATAGACAAGTGAAAGTGGATACTCTAAAATACGCAAGATAAGCGTGAGTGCTATGGATGGCGTTCTCTTAGGGAGACGGGAGCGGATCCATAGTGGTGTATTGATATGGTGAATATGTGGACTCGTGTGCGCCACCTCAAAAGAGTTACTTGCAGTCGTAGTGTCAGGTTAGCCACCGAGTCAAAGCTGGCTTGCTGCAGTTAAACTCCACCACCCCCTTTGTTGATAACAATGCATATGTAGATAGATCTGATGTAAGTCTTGCTGGGTACATTTGTACTCACGTTTGCCTATTTTATGTTTTGTAGAGAGACTTCAGTCTCGCTAGTAGTACCGCGTGGACTTCGACGTTTAGCTTGTTACCTCAGCTACGATCTTGTGCCCTCGGCAGGATCTGGTAGATAGTCAGGCTTCTCAGCCTTTTTCATTTGTAGATGTCTGTGCTCAGACATCATAGCTTCCGCATGTGCTTTGACTTGTATGCTCTGAGTGTTGGGTCATGAGACCCATGATTGTAATATCTCGCTCCTCGGAGCCTATTGAACAAATACTTGAGTTGTAGAGTCATGTTGTGATGCCATGTTGTATTTGCACATATCGAGCATATTGTGTGTATGTTATTAAAATGCTTGGTATGTGTGGGATCTGACAACCTAGTTGTTTATCCTTGGTAGCCTCTCTTACCGGGAAATATCTCCTAGTGTTTCCACCGAGCCATGGTAGCTTGCTACTGCTCCGGAACACCTAGGCTGGCCGGCATGTGTCCTTCTTCCTTCCTGTGTCTGTCCCTTCGGGGAAATGTCACGCGATGAATACCGGAGTCCGGTTAGCCCGCTACAGCCCGGTTCACCGGAGTCCTGCTAGCCCAGTGCTACAGCCTGGATTCACTCGCTGATGACCGACACGTTCGATGCTGGGTCATGAATGCCTGTCCCTGTAAGTTTGAGCCACTTTGGGTTTACGACTAGCCATGTCAGCCCGGGCTCCTTATCATATGGATGCTAGCGACACTATCATATACGTGTGCCAAAAGGCGCAAACGGTCCCGGGCAAAGGTAAGGCGACACCCGTGGGAATACCGTGCGTGAGGCCGCAAAGTGATATGAGGTGTTACATGCTAGATCGATGTGGCATTGAGTCGGGGTCCTGACAGGCTTAGCTGCAGTCCAGTACTCGCCTAAGTTTGAAAAATCCTACCGAGTGGTGAGCAACCCTCCCACTCGGGGGCTTAGCTGCAGTCCAGTACTCGCCTAAGTTTGAAAAATCCTACCGAGTGGTGAGAAACCCTCACACTCGGAGGCTTAGGTGTAGTCTAGTACTCGCCTAAGTTTGAAAAATCCTACCGAGTGGTGAGCAACCCTCACACTCGGAGGCTTAACTGCAGTCCAGTACTCGCCTAAGTTTGAAAAATCCTACCGAGTGGTGAGCAACCCTCTCACTCGGGGGCTTAGCTGCA
>NC_041390.1:247710334-247710853 GCF_002162155.2 Triticum dicoccoides | reverse complement strand
CTAAGTTTGAAAAATCCTACCGAGCGGTGAGCAACCCTCTCACTTGGGGTTTTAGTTGCAGTACAGTACTCGCCTATGTTTGAAAAATCCTACCGAGTGGTGAGCAACCCTCCCACTCAGGGGCTTAGCTATAGTCCAGTACTCGCCTAAGTTTGAAAAATCCTTCCGAGTGGTGAGCAACCCTCACACTCGGAGGCTTAGCTGCAGTCCAGTACTCGCCTATGTTTGAAAAATCCTACCGAGTGGTGAGCAGCCCTCTCGCTCGAGGGCTTAGCTGCAGTCTAGTACTTGCCTTAGTTCGAAAAATCCTACTGAGTGGTGAGAAATCCTCTCACTCGAGGGCTTAGCTATAGTCCAGTACTTACCTAAGTTCGAAAAACCTACCGAGTGTTGAGCCAGCCTCTCATCTCGGGGGCTTAGCTGCAGTCCAGTACTCACCTAAGTTTGAAAAATCCTACCGAGTGGTGACCAACCATCACACTCGGGGGCTTAGCTGCAGTCCAGTACTCGCCTAAGTTT
>NC_041390.1:247706399-247707083 GCF_002162155.2 Triticum dicoccoides | reverse complement strand
CAACCCTCACACTCGGAGGCTTAGCTGCAGTCTAGTACTCGCCTAAGTTTGAAAAATCCTACCGTGTAGTGAGCAACCCTCACACTTGGAGGTTTAGCTGCAGTCCAGTACTCGCCTAAGTTGGAAAAATCCTACCGAGTGGTGACCAACCCTCACACTTGGAGGCTTAGCTGCAGTGCAGTACTCGCCTAAGTTTGAAAAATCCTACCGTGTAGTGAGCAACCCTCACACTTGGAGGTTTAGCTGCAGTCGAGTAGTCGCCTAAGTTTGAAAAATCCTACCGAGTGGTGAGCAAACCTCACACTCGGAGGCTTACCTGCAGTCCAGTACTCGCCTAAGTTTGAAAAATCCTACCGAGTGGTGAGCAACCCTCACACTCGGAGGCTTAGCTGCAGTCCAATACTCGCCTATGTTTGAAAAATCCTACCGAGTGGTGAGCAGCCCTCTCGCTCGAGGGCTTAGCTGCAGTCCAGTACTTGCCTAAGTTCGAAAAATCCTACTGAGTGGTGAGAAAGCCTCTCACTCGAGGGCTTAGCTATAGTCCAGTACTCGCCTAAGTTCGAAAAACCTACCGAGTGTTGAGCCAGCCTCTCATCTCGGGGGCTTAGCTGCAGTCCAGTACTCGCCTAAGTTTGAAAAATCCTACCGAGTGGTGAGCAACCCTCCCAATCAGGGGCTTAGCTG
>NC_041390.1:247704258-247704949 GCF_002162155.2 Triticum dicoccoides | reverse complement strand
AAGCCTCTCACTCGAGGGCTTAGCTGTAGTCCAGTACTCGCCTAAATTCGAGAAATCCTACCGAGTGTTGAGCCAGCCTCTCATCTCGGGGGCTTAGCTGCAGTCCAGTACTCGCCTAAGTTTGAAAAATCCTACCGAGTGGTGAGCAACCCTCCCACTCGGGGGCTTAGCTGCAGTCAAGTACTCGCCTAAGTTCGAAAAATCGTACCGAGTGGTGAGCAAGCCTCTCACTCGGAGGCTTAGGTGAAGTCCAGTACTCGCCTAAGTTTGAAAAATCCTACCGAGTGGTGAGCAACCCTCACACTCGGAGGCTTAGCTGCAGTCCAGTACTCGCCTAAGTTAGAAAAATCCTACCGAGTGGTGAGCAACCCTCCCACTCGGGGGCTTAGCTATAGTCCAGTACTCGCCTAAGTTTGAAAAATCCTACCGAGTGGTGAACAACCCTCACACTCGGAGGCTTAGCTGCAGTCCATTACTCGCCTATGTTTGAAAAATCCTACCGAGTGGTGAGCAGCCCTCTCTCTCAAGGGCTTAGCTGCAGTCCAGTACTTGCCTAAGTTCGAAAAATCCTACTGAGTGGTGAGAAAGCCTCTCACTCGAGGGCTTAGCTATAGTCCTGTACTCGCCTATGTTTGAAAAATCCTACCGAGTGGTGAGCAACCCTCACACTCGGAGGCTTAGCTGCAGTCCA
>NC_041390.1:247701464-247702111 GCF_002162155.2 Triticum dicoccoides | reverse complement strand
TTTGAAAAATCCTACCGAGTGGTGAGCAGCCCTCTCGCTCGAGGGCTTAGCTGCAGTCCAGTACTTGCCTAAGTTCGAAAAATCCTACCGAGTGTTGAGCCAGCCTCTCATCTTGGGGGCTTAGCTGCAGTCCAGTACTCGCCTAAGTTTGAAAAATCCTACCGAGTGGTGAGCAACCCTCTCACTCGGAGGCTTAGCTGCAGTCCAGTACTCACCTAAGTTTGAAAAATCCTACCGAGTGGTGAGCAACCCTCACACTCGGAGGCTTAGCTGCAGTCGAGTACTCGCCTAAGTTTGAAAAATCCTACCGAGTGGTGAGCAACCCTCCCACTCGGGGGCTTAGCTATAGTCTAGTACTCGCCTAAGTTTGAAAATTCCTACCGAGTGGTGAGCAATCCTCACACTCGGAGGCTTAGCTGCAGTCCAGTACTCGCCTATGTTTGAAAAATCCTACCGAGTGGTGAGCAGCCCTCTCGCTCGAGGGCTTATCTGCAGTCCAGTACTTGCCTAACTTCGAAAAATCCTACTGAGTGGTGAGAAAGCCTCTGACTCGAGGGCTTAGCTATGGTCCAGTACTCGCCTAAGTTCGAAAAATCCTACCGAGTGTTGAGCCAGCCTCTCATCCCGGGGGCTTAGCTGCAGTCCAG
>NC_041390.1:247700212-247701089 GCF_002162155.2 Triticum dicoccoides | reverse complement strand
ACTCGCCGAAGTTTGAAAACTCCTACCGAGTGGTGAGCAACCCTCACACTCGGAGGCTTAGCTGCAGTCCAGTACTCGCTTACGTTCGAAAATTCCTACAGAGTGGTGAGCAACCATTTCACTTAGGTGCTTAGCTGCAGTCTAGTACTCGCCTAAGTTTGAAAAATCCTACCGAGTGGTGGGCAACCCTTCCACTCGGGAGCTTAGCTGCAGTCTAGTACTCGCCTAAGTTTGAAGAATCCTACCGAGTGGTGAGCAACCCTCACACTGGGAGGCTAAGATGCAGTCCAGTACTCGCCTATGTTTGAAAAATCCTACCGAGTAGTGAGAAGCCCTCTCACTAGAGGGCTTAGCTGCAGTCCAGTACTTGCCTAAGTTCGAAAAATCGTCCCGAGTGGTGAGCAACCCTCTCACTCGGGGGCTTAGCTGCAGTCTAGTACTCGCCTAAGTTTGAAAAATCCTACCGAGTGGTGAGCAACCCTCTCACTCGGGGTTTTAGTTGCAGTCCAGTACTAGCCTATGTTTGAAAAATCCTAGCGAGTGGTGAGCAACCCTCCCACTCGGGTGCTTAGCTGCAGTCCAGTACTCGCCTTAGTTTGAAAAATCCTACCGAGTGGTGAGCAACCCTCACACTCGGAGGCTTAGCCGCAGTACAGTACTTGCCTAAGTTTGAAAAATCCTACCGAGTGGTGAGAAAGCCTCTCACTCGAGGGCTTAGCTATAGTCCAGTACTTGCCTAAGTTCGAAAAATCCTACCGAGTGGTGAGAAAGCCTCTCACTCGAGGGCTTAGCTGTAGTCCAGTACTTGCCTAAGTTCGAAAAATCCTACCAAGTGTTGAGCCAGCCTCTCATCTCGGGGGCTTAGCTGCAGTCCAGT
>NC_041390.1:247698768-247699148 GCF_002162155.2 Triticum dicoccoides | reverse complement strand
AAGCCTCTCACTCGAGGGCTTAGCTGTAGTCCAGTACTCGCCTAAATTCGAGAAATCCTACCGAGTGTTGAGCCAGCCTCTCATCTCGGGGGCTTAGCTGCAGTCCAGTACTCGCCTAAGTTTGAAAAATCCTACCGAGTGGTGAGCAACCCTCCCACTCGGGGGCTTAGCTGCAGTCAAGTACTCGCCTAAGTTCGAAAAATCGTACCGAGTGGTGAGCAAGCCTCTCACTCGGAGGCTTAGGTGAAGTCCAGTACTCGCCTAAGTTTGAAAAATCCTACCGAGTGGTGAGCAACCCTCACACTCGGAGGCTTAGCTGCAGTCCAGTACTCGCCTAAGTTAGAAAAATCCTACCGAGTGGTGAGCAACCCTCCCACTCG
>NC_041390.1:247696452-247697194 GCF_002162155.2 Triticum dicoccoides | reverse complement strand
TTAGCTGTAGTCCAGTACTTGCCTAAGTTCGAAAAATCCTACCAAGTGTTGAGCCAGCCTCTCATCTCGGGGGCTTAGCTGCAGTCCAGTACTCGCCTAAGTTTGAAAAATCGTACCGAGTGGTGAGCAACCCTCCCACTCGGGGGCTTAGCTGCAGTCCAGTACTCGCCTAAGTTTGAAAAATCCTACCGAGTGGTGAGCAACCCTCACACTCGGAGGCTTAGCTGCAGTCCAGTACTCGCCTAAGTTTGAAAAATCCTGCCGAGTGGTGAGCAACCCTCCCACTCGGGGGCATAGCTGCAGTCTAGTACTCGCCTAAGTTTGAAAAATCCTACCGAGTGGTGAGCAACCCTCTCACTCGGGGTTTTAGTTGCAGTCCAGTACTCGCCTATGTTTGAAAAATCCTACCGAGTTGTGAGCAACCCTCCCACTCAGGGGCTTAGCTATAGTCCAGTACTCGCCTAAGTTTGAAAAATCCTACCGAGTGGTGAGCAACCCTCACACTCGGAGGCTTAGCTACAGTCCAGTACTCGCCTATGTTTGAAAAATCCTACCGAGTGTTGAGCAGCCCTCTCGCTCGAGGGCTTAGCTGCAGTCCAGTACTTGCCTAAGTTCGAAAAATCCTACTGAGTGGTGAGAAAGCCTCTCACTCGAGGGCTTAGCTATAGTCCAGTACTCGCCTAAGTTCGAAAAACCTACCGAGTGTTGAGCCAGCCTCTCATCTCGGGGGCTTAGCTGCAGT
>NC_041390.1:247695362-247695936 GCF_002162155.2 Triticum dicoccoides | reverse complement strand
TTTGAAAAATCCTACCGAGTAGTGAGAAGCCCTCTCACTAGAGGGCTTAGCTGCAGTCCAGTACTTGCCTAAGTTCGAAAAATCGTCCCGAGTGGTGAGCAACCCTCTCACTCGGGGGCTTAGCTGCAGTCTAGTACTCGCCTAAGTTTGAAAAATCCTACCGAGTGGTGAGCAACCCTCTCACTCGGGGTTTTAGTTGCAGTCCAGTACTAGCCTATGTTTGAAAAATCCTAGCGAGTGGTGAGCAACCCTCCCACTCGGGTGCTTAGCTGCAGTCCAGTACTCGCCTTAGTTTGAAAAATCCTACCGAGTGGTGAGCAACCCTCACACTCGGAGGCTTAGCCGCAGTACAGTACTTGCCTAAGTTTGAAAAATCCTACCGAGTGGTGAGAAAGCCTCTCACTCGAGGGCTTAGCTATAGTCCAGTACTTGCCTAAGTTCGAAAAATCCTACCGAGTGGTGAGAAAGCCTCTCACTCGAGGGCTTAGCTGTAGTCCAGTACTTGCCTAAGTTCGAAAAATCCTACCAAGTGTTGAGCCAGCCTCTCATCTCGGGGGCTTAGCTGCAGTCCAGT
>NC_041390.1:247694155-247694802 GCF_002162155.2 Triticum dicoccoides | reverse complement strand
TTTGAAAAATCCTACCGAGTGGTGAGCAGCCCTCTCGCTCGAGGGCTTAGCTGCAGTCCAGTACTTGCCTAAGTTCGAAAAATCCTACCGAGTGTTGAGCCAGCCTCTCATCTTGGGGGCTTAGCTGCAGTCCAGTACTCGCCTAAGTTTGAAAAATCCTACCGAGTGGTGAGCAACCCTCTCACTCGGAGGCTTAGCTGCAGTCCAGTACTCACCTAAGTTTGAAAAATCCTACCGAGTGGTGAGCAACCCTCACACTCGGAGGCTTAGCTGCAGTCGAGTACTCGCCTAAGTTTGAAAAATCCTACCGAGTGGTGAGCAACCCTCCCACTCGGGGGCTTAGCTATAGTCTAGTACTCGCCTAAGTTTGAAAATTCCTACCGAGTGGTGAGCAATCCTCACACTCGGAGGCTTAGCTGCAGTCCAGTACTCGCCTATGTTTGAAAAATCCTACCGAGTGGTGAGCAGCCCTCTCGCTCGAGGGCTTATCTGCAGTCCAGTACTTGCCTAACTTCGAAAAATCCTACTGAGTGGTGAGAAAGCCTCTGACTCGAGGGCTTAGCTATGGTCCAGTACTCGCCTAAGTTCGAAAAATCCTACCGAGTGTTGAGCCAGCCTCTCATCCCGGGGGCTTAGCTGCAGTCCAG
>NC_041390.1:247691574-247692113 GCF_002162155.2 Triticum dicoccoides | reverse complement strand
CCGAGTGTTGAGCCAGCCTCTCATCTCGGGGGCTTAGCTGCAGTCTAGTACTCGCCTAAGTTTGAAAAATCCTACCGAGTGGTGAGCAACACTCCCACTCGGGGGCTTAGCTGCACACCAGTACTCGCCTAAGTTTGAAAAATCCTACTGAGTGGTGAGCAACCCTCACACTCGGAGGCTTAGCTCCAATCCAGTACTCGCCTAAGTTTGATAAAATCCTACTGATTGGTGAGCAACCCTCCCACTCGGGGGCTTAGCTGCAGTCCAGTACTCGCCTAAGTTTGAAAAATCCTAGCGAGTGGTGAGCAACCCTCACACTCGGAGGCTTAGTTGCAGTCCAGTACTCGCCTAAGTTTGAAAAATCCTAGCGAGTAGTGAGCAGCCCTCTCACTCGAGGGCTTAGCTGCAGTCCAGTACTTTCCTATGTTCAAAAAATCGTCCCGAGTGGTGAGAAAGCCTCTCACTCGAGGGCTTAGCTGCAGTCCTGTACTCGCCTAAGTTCGAAAAATCCTACCGAGTGTTGAGCCAGCCTCTCATCT
>NC_041390.1:247690210-247690624 GCF_002162155.2 Triticum dicoccoides | reverse complement strand
TAAGTATTGTGACATAAAGTGAAATAACAGTCCATAATGCAATAAATATCGATATAAAAGCATGATGCAAAATGGACGTATCAGGGGCTTAGCTGCAGTCCAGTACCCGCCTAAGTTTGAAAAATCCTACCGAGTGGTGAGCAACCCTCTCACTCGGGGGCTTAGCTGCAGTCCAGTACTCGCCTAAGTTTGGAAAATCCTACCGAGTGGTGAGCAACCCTCTCACTCGGGGGCTTAGCTGCAGTCCAGTACTCGCCTAAGTTTAAAAAATCCTACCGAGTGGTGAGCAAGCCTCTCACTCGGGGGCTTAGCTGCAGTCCAGTACTCACCTAAGTTTGAAAAATCCTACCGAGTGGTGAGCAAGCCTCTCACTCGGGGGCTTAGCTGCGAATACGTTTCGCCTAAGTTTAAAAA
>NC_041390.1:247639460-247689449 GCF_002162155.2 Triticum dicoccoides | reverse complement strand
CTAAGTTTGAAAAATCCTACCGTATGGTGAGCAACCCTCACACTCGAAGGCTTAGCTGCAGTCCAGTACTCGCCTAAATTTGAAAAATCCTACCAAGTGGTGAGTAAGCCATTCATTTAGCGGTTTAGCTCCAATCCAGTACTCGCCTAAGTTTGATAAAATCCTACCGAGTGGTGAGCAACCCTCCCACTCGGGGGCTTAGCAGCAGTCCAGTACTCGCCTATGTTTGAAAAATCCTACCGAGTGGTGAGCAGCCCTCTCACTCGAGGGCTTAGCTGCAGTCCAGTACTTGCCTTAGTTCGAAAAATCCTACCGAGTGGTGAGCAACCCTCACACTCGGAGGCTTAGCTGCAGTCTAGTACTCGCCTAAGTTAGAAAAATCCTACCGAGTGGTGAGGAACCCTTTGTCGGCGTTCTGGGAACAGGGGTCCCCAGACTTGCCTGCCTGCGGCCTGCGGCGTGGCTCAAAGGGGGGCCCAGCGCGGCCCATCTTCACAAACACAAACCCAAGACCCTCGCGAGGGGCCAAGCCTCGCGGGGCGGACGACGCGGAGCTTCCTCAGGCGCGGCCTCGTTAGGCTGGCTCACGAGGAGGCGGAGAGATCAAGGCGGGGTATCTCATGAGGTGCTCGTGACGCAAGCCATGACGACCGGGGGCGCCAGGCGGGTGCCAGCCTGCGCAGCGTCCTCCCTTCCTCTTTGGTGCAAAGGGGGCAAGCGCAGCCGCAGAGTACTGAGGCATCAGGCAAAGGTTGCCATTTCGGTGCAACGAGACCAAGACCAGGAGGACTACGAGACGGAGGTCACCGTGGAGCCCAGACGGCGTCATCACCAGAGCTTTGCGCAGGCGAAGACTGCTTTTGTCAGGATAGTTGATACTAGCTATCCCCCTTCAAATTAGCCTGCCATTGTTGGCTCCCTTCCCGCTCGATATTTGGGAAGAGGACCAGGGCCTCTATAAATAGGACCAGCCACCCACATTGCCAAAGGAGGCTGGAGGCTGGGGAAAAAGAGCTGGCCAAAGAGTTGGAAAGATAGAGAAGATCAGGTAGAGAGAGAGAGGGGTGACTGAGCTCCTGCCAGCAGTTCATCGCCCCAGCCAAGAGCAGAACCTCGCGAGGCTATTCTTCCTTGTATTGTTCATCATCATCAGCCCAAGAGGCAATCCACCACACCACACACTAGAGTAGGGTATTACACCACAACGGTGGCCCGAACAAGTATAAACCCTGTGTCTCTTGTGTTGTTCTTTCCTCAGTTTAGACCCTAGTAATGCGGAGGAGTGCAGGTAGGTAGGAGGCGAAATCTCCGTGCGCACCCCAGTCTTCGAACCTCAATGGTCTGCCGGAACGTGAAATCTGACATTTGGCGCGCCAGGTAGGGGTGCGTCGAAATCCACCTTCTACCACTTCGCGCCCCGTCGCGTCGTCATCACCATGTCCGGCGACCAGGCGGGCAACCCAGATCCGTGGGCGGCGTGGCCCGCCCGCGCAGAGTTGCTTGCCTCGGGCGACCCCGTGCCCGAGGCAGCTCGCGGTCCGCAGGGCGCTGCGGGCCGCGGGCGACGCGGACAGTCTCCGACAGCTCTCACACCGCGGTAGGCGCGGTCGGCAGCAAGGGCCTCCAATCACGCCGCTACCATGACACCGTACATCCGCAGGGAGCAGGTGAACTCGAGGGCCGCGCTCACAGTGGCCCGAGAGTTGCTGCAGTGCAGGCTGCTGGAGGGCGGCCACGACGTGCTGCTCGAGCGAGTGGCAATGCTCCTGGGCTTCGCCGCCTCGGGGGCTCACCCCATCTCCACCCAGCTCTCATCTCAGGCCCAGGGCGGCCCGCGCGGGGGCTCTGCGCGCGCCCGCAGGCTCCAAGGCTACTCCAACGCCAGCGAAGCTGTCAGCGCCGGACCGGCGGTGGTGCTGCCCCCGCTCCCGGTCCACGAAGAAGAAGGACTCGACGCAACCCGCGACCCCAGTGGATAGCCGCGCTGCCACCCCACGGTGGGCGCGTAAGGCAGGACCGCGTGGCATGCGGGGCATTACAGCGTGGCATTCGAGATGATGGCGCCGGAGGAATACGTGCCCCTCATGGTGGACCGAGGACACCCACACGAGAGCGGACAAGGCTCGCTCCTCAGCCCAAGCTGGGGGGACGAGGTGCCAGAAGCTGAGCCTTTCCGGGAGCCCCAGGACGGTCCCACTGGCCACGATGGTGCCAACGATTATCGGGTACCGCTAATTTTTCAGGAGTAGGCATACGCTAACCATGGATCGCAGGAGGTGCAGGTCGCCACAGCGAGCAGCTACCCCGCTCCCACAGTCTCCTGCCCCTCGGGAGGAGGGCGCAGGGGGCTGCAGGAGAGGGGCCGGGATCCGACATCACCACTGCGGTGTTCGGAGCAAGGTGCTCTCAGGAGGTAGGCCCTCCGCTAGGGAGGTGCCTCAGCGCCTGCCCCCGGCGGAGGACGCGTTGTCGTCGGGGGAACCGCTGGCGACCGCTCTACCCCATCGGCGGCATCCTGGTTTCTGGTCGTCGTCGATGGCACTAGAGTGTGGCGCAAGCTGGGGCCCTCATCTGGCGATATGAAGTAAGGCCAGTACCTGTGAAGAAGGCCCAGTGCCTGTGAAGCTCGCCGCCCCGTGACACTCTCACGTAATAATGAGTGGGGTTGTACATGCCCCGGAGTCTCAGGGGTGCCGGCCTCAGGCCCTGGGGCTCCCTCCCACGCCTAGTGGCAGCACTTAGCTCCGCGCTGGTGAGAAGACGTCCAAGACTAGACTAGGTGCCGGACGCGGCCTTTTGTTTGCTTTCCTCGCTTTTCCCTTTGGTTGCTGTTTTCCCCCGCTGAATTCAAGTTGGATTCGAATTTGAGATTTGCGTGTGTTCGGGGAAGGGGTGCTTAGTCTTGTTCGAGCAATTTCTCGCGTTTTCGTTACCGCATCGCCTCAGCTTCCTCCCCTCGCGAGCCCCTCGCGAGCCGGGTCAGGCCTAGCTTGCGCGCAGCCCAGACTGCCGCCGACGTGACCTCTCAGGAGGATGTTTTACTGCAGATCCTAGGAACCAATCATGGAACACTCAAAACACCACAACCACCCGCGGGCTGCCTCAGGGCCAGTACGGGACAAAGGTAAACTAGCCAACCAGCGCATTGCTCGGGCCAACCACTTGGCGCAGGCGCATGGGCAATGTAGCATCTACCAATACGATTAACACAAGTTTTACATAAGGGGATCCCCCTCCAAAATTCTCTCACTACAATCAGGCCAAAACCTGAGTTCTATTCATGCAGGGTAAGGACGTATGAGCGATGCACAATCAGTAGGATGAATCCCCCAATGCGTTCTCAAGAGCACCACCCGAGCCGTTGCTGGCATCGCTGAACTCGCCATCGCTGTCCGCGTCGCCGCCAGCGGCGTGAGGGCCGTTCACCACGCCGCCCTCGTCGGCCGCCACGGTCGCGTCGTCGTTGTCTGAAGCGAAGGCCCTGATGAGAGCGTCCACATTGTCCTCCACCAAGTGCACCAGGTCGCCTCGGACAGCCTAGGGGACTGGGGCGATGGAAGTGTCAAAATCAAAGTGGGGATCCATGTTCTGGAGGTCGCTGAAGACGCGAAAAAAGGCGCGCCCAAGCAGGCCGCGGTTCCTCTCCTCCACCAACCTGTCAGCCCTGACCGACCGCGCCTCCAGCTGCGTCACCACGTTAGTGAAGAACTGAAGATTCCAGCATAGTTGACTGCGTGTGGCTCGCCAACAGCCGCCTCGCAAATGTTGCCCAAGGCTGCGTTGGCTCTCTCCCGGAGCGTGGCAAGCATGGGGCCATGCTCATGCTCCAGGACCCACCGCTGACGGATCTCGTTCGCGTTCTGGCCCGCGACGACATCAGCCTCCTCCACCCGCTGGCGGAGAAGGAGCACCTCGGCTTGGGAAGCGGTTAACTTGCCTTGCGCCACCTCAAGAGCGGCCTGGAAAGCGTCGGCCCGCCGCATCGCCTCCTCCAGCTTGGCCCTCAAGGCAGCAGTTCTGCCTTCAGCTTCGGCCCGGATCAACCCTAGCTTCTTGTCGAACTCGTGCTCGAGGTTCAAATGCGCCATCGCCACTCGATGTCCGACCTCCTCCAGGACGCGGGCTTCCCGTGCGGCAACATCATCCTCCGCCTGCGTCAGCAAGCGCTCCCTCGTCTCCAGACGCTCGTACTCACGGGTGCGTTCGGCGGCTTCCAGCATCAACGCCTCCTCGCGCTTCTGGAGCTCTCCTGAGTCGCCGGAGGCCACCTTCATCGACGCGAGAGCTGCCTCGCGCAGCTCTGCCTGCTCCTCCAGTGAGTGGCACCAGGCCAGGAGCTCCCGAGCCTGCTCCTCCGCCGCCGTTCGCCGCCGGTCAGCTTCCCGAGCCTCCTCAGCGGCTCAAGATCGGGCCTCCCAAGAGGCCACCAGCGACGCCTTGGCCTCTGCGTCATCAAGATCGTGCTGACGGCGCGCAAGGGCAATGGCGTCCTCCAGCTCGCGCCTCTCTGCAGCCAGGCACAGGCCCTCGGCCTCAAGGCGCGCATCTTCATCGGCAAGATCCTCTCCAAGCAGGCTTACCGTGTCAGCCGCCCTTCGAAGGAATCCTTGGTGGAGAGCGCGACGCTCCCGAGCATGCTCGAGCCCGTCCTCCACACCATCATCTACCCCAAGCAAGCGCCGGGGGCCGCGAGTCAGCACTCCCCCTCCGGGCTGGGGGCTGGGGGCTGGCACCCTCGCGACGGCTAGGCACGCCGCGTTAGAAGCCCGGCCGGGGGCCAGCCCGTCCCCAGGTCAAGAGCGCAAGAAGCGCCTCAGTCAATCGCAGTCCACGACCAGGCGAGAAGCCCACGACAGGCCGGCTATGCCACGAGAAGGCCCGCGAAGGATCACGAGGTGCACAGGGCCACGATACACCTCGGGACGGTTCGCCTCGTCAGTCGCCCTCACCACAAGGGCTCCACTGCTTGGAGCGCTTGAGGACGGTGGAGGGGGCGAAGCCAAGAGGGACGGCTCCTCAGCCGTCTCCGCAAGCTCAGCTGGAAGGGGCCTGCGGAGCAAGAGTCAGTAAGAGCAACAGAAGGACCGGGAGTTGGGAAAGGAGAAGGCTTACTCATCAGTGGCGAAGTACTTCCTATACTTCAGCAGGCGACAAGGCTAATCGTCGCCCAGGGCCTCCCTTCTCTTCCGGAGGGCCTGAAAGCCCACGCGGAAGCGGCCTAAGAGCCGGGCGCAGGGATCAACCTGCGACGAAGATGGAGCGTCAAGGCGATCTGCGTCAGGGGCGCCTGCCTGGCGTGCGCCGCCAATCGCCTCGCCAAGAGAAGCCACCGGAGCCTCGGTGGCCTCGGTCGAAGGCGCAGAGGGCAGCTGCTTGTTACCCTCAGCCTCGGCGGCACGGGCACCAATAACTACTTCCTCACGAGCCTTGCCTGGCGTTGTCACCCCGCCAGGAGCCCTCTTGGCCTCTGGCGCCTCTTGCCTCCCTGCTCCGCCACTTGAGGAAGAGTCGCTTGGGCCGACTGGAAGGGCAGTCACCACCACTGGGTTCTCACGAGGCCCCTGAAGGCCGGCGGGGCATGGCCCCCACTCATCGATGATAGGCATCTGCCTCACCAAATCACCCCCGCTCTGGCAGAGGTACAGCAAGGCCCCTCCCTGCTAGATACTGCCAGGGTTGGGGTCCCCCGTTAGGGTCAAGAGCACCGCCCTCAGCACTTCAGGCGTCAGGTCCTCTTCCTGGAGCCTCATACGATCATCGCGCCCGCTGAAGGCCCACATCTGGTCGGAGTGGCGCTGGAGAGGAGCAATGTGGCGCAGCAGGAACTCCTTCGCCACCTTGGTTGCTGTCGTGCCAAGCGACCTCAAGAACGCGAAGCGGTACCAGACGAAGACGAGCCGGGGGCTCTCAAGCGTCTCCTGGCCCCAGCCCAAATTGGGGACAGCAGGCAAAGTTGGCTCCGATAGCAGGGGGCTGGGCACCCCAGCATCCACACACAGCCACCGCTCGCGGAACCCAGCCTCGGGCGGAGGGAGCTTGAAGTCAATCCCAGAGGCCGCCGTCTCAGCGCGGCAACGAAGCTCACACACGCCCAGCGTTGGGTAGGGTCAACAAGGCACAGCGAGAAGAAGTGGCGCAGCAAGGCAACTGAGGGAAGGATTCCCATCATAGCCTCACAAACAAAGGCGAAGACCGAAAGGAGAGCGATGGATTCAGGACCCAGATGCATCATGTGGATCTGATAATGGGAGAGCACGGCATTGAAGAAATCAGAAAAGGGAGGAACCAGACCCGCCCACAGGGCGTCGGCAAAATATGGGACCTTGGTGGCTATCCTGCCGATGGAGAAGTGGGATGCAGGCCAAGCCATCGTCCTCCCGCATTCATTGAAGATGGTGGCCAGAGCCAAGCTGACCTTGCCCAAGCCCGCGGCGGGGGCCGCCAACGGCGGCGGGTAAGGCGGAGACACGGGTTTCTCCCCTCTTCCCTTCTTCGTCGGAGCCATGGCGATGGGAAGGGGGGGGAAGGTTCGAGATTGAATTGGAAAACAGAAACCAGAGTTCGAGCGGAGGAAGGACAGAGGGCGTTCGAGCAACCAAACAGGGGAACGGCTGTGTACGACTACGGGTCCGCCCAACATGGCGCAAAATAAGGAGGGCGTGGGGGAACAGTGCCGCCCACGTCCAATCAACCACCGCGCGGCGCCCAATGCCGCAGGCTGTTAGGGCCCGCGGCGCTTCGCTCTTGCCCTTCCGCCTCCCAGCACGGCCAAGTCCGGGCGTGCCTTGGGCCCGGGGGCTACTGTCGGCATTCTGGGAACGGGGGTCCCCAGACTTGGCTGCCTGCGGCCTGCGGCGTGGCTCAACGGGGGGCCCAGCGTGTCCCATCTTCACCAACACAAACCCAAGACCCTCGCGAGGGGCCAAGCCTCGCAGGGCGGACGATGTGGAGCTTCCTCAGGCGCGGCCTCATTAGGCTGGCTCACGAGGAGGTGGAGAGATCAAGGCGGCGTATCTCACGAGGTGCCCGTGACGCAAGCCATGATGACCGGGGGCGCCAGGCGGGTGCCAGCCCGCGCAGCGTCCTCCCTTCCTCTTTGGTGCAAAGGGGCAAGCGCAGCCGCGGAGTACCGAGGCATCAGGCAAAGGTTGCCATTTCGGTGCAACAATACCAAGACCAGGAGGACTACAAGATGGAGGTCACCGTGGAGCCCAAGACGGCGTCATCACCTGAGCTTTGCGCAGGCGAAGACTGCTTTTGTCAGGATAGTTGATACTAGTTGTCCCCCTTCAAATTAGCCCGCCATTGTTGGCTCCCTTCCCGCTCGATATTTGGGAAGAGGACCAGGGCCTCTATAAATAGGACCAGCCACCCACAGAGCCAAAGGAGGCTGGAGGCTGGGGAAAAAGAGCTGGCCAGAGAGTTGGAAAGATAGAGAAGATCAGGTAGAGAGAGAGAGGGGCGACTGAGCTCCTCCCAGCAGTTCATCGCCCCAGCCAAGACCAGACCCTCGCGAGGCTGTTCTTCCTTGTATTGTTCATCATCATCAGCCCAAGAGGCAATCCACCACACCACACACTGGAGTAGGGTATTACACCACAACGGTGGCCCGAACCAGTATAAACCCTGTGTCTCTTGTGTTGTTCTTTCCTCAGTTTAGACCCTAGTAAGGCGGAGGAGTGCAGGTAGGTAGGAGGCTAAATCTCTGTGTGCACCCCAGTGTTCGAACCTCAAGGGTCCGCCGGAACCCGAAATCCGACACCCTCACACTCGGAGGCTTAGCTGCAGTCCAGTGCTCGCCTAAGTTTCAAAAATCCTACCGAGTGGTGAGCAACCCTCCCACTCGGAGGCTTAGCTGCAGTCCAGTACTTGCCTAATTTCGAAAATCCTACCGAGTGGTAAGCAATCCTCTCACTCGGAGGCTTAGTTGCAGTCCAGCACTCGCCTAAGTTTGAAACAAATCCCTATCCACAAGGATGACGAAGTGCAGGTCGACTGCAACCTTCTCCTCAGAGCTGTGCCACAAGTACAACGTGCGCTCCATCCTGATCCGCAAGGATGACGAGGTGCAGGTCGACTGTGATCTTCTCCTCAGAGCTGCGCCAGAAGTATCAGTGTTCTGGGAATGGGGGTCCCCAGACTTGCCTACCTGTGGCCCATGGCAGGCTGGGCTAGGAGGTGTATACGGCCCATCTTCATCGACGAGGTATTCAAGACCCTTGCGAGGGGCCAAGCCTCGCGAGGAGGGCGACGCAAGACCTACTCAGGAGCGGCCTCGCCAGGCAGTCTCATGAGGGGCGGAGAGATGAAGGCAAGGCAAACCTCGCGAGGTCCTCGTGATGTGAGCCATGACGATCGAGACCAGGCGGGCACCAGGCGGGCGCCAGCGGGCAGTGTCCTTACTTCCTCATTGGTGCCAAGGGGGCAGGTGTAGGTGCAAATTACCAAGACATCAAGGAAAGGTTTCCATATTGGTTCAACGAGACCAAGACCAGTAGGACGGCAAGACGGGGGTCACCATGGAGCCCAAAACGGCGTCAACACCAGAGCCTTTTGCAGGCGAAGGCTACTTTTGTCAGGATAAGCTATACTAGCTGTCCCCTTTCAAATTGGCCGTTGTTGGCTCCCTTCCCGCTCAATATTCGGGGAGAGGACCAGGGCCTATATAAGTAGAACTAGCCACCACAGTAGAGGAGGATTGATTTAGAGAGAGAAAAGAGAGAACCCCTTCAGAGGCATCTCACTCACACAAGTTCACCAAGCACAAGAAGACCTCAACCTCATGAGGCTGTTCTTCCCCATGTACTGTTCATCATCAGCCCAAGAGGCAATCCACCACCACCACACTAGAGTAGGGTATTACACCACAACGGTGGCCCAAACGAGTATAAATCTTGTGTCTTTGTGTTGCAAGTTCGTCAAGTTCGTCTGTGAGATCTTAGAGAGCTAGGGCGTGGATCAATAGGGAGGAAACCTTCGCGTGCACCCCAGTGTTTGAACCTCGAGGGTTTTGCCAGAACCCGTGATCCGACATTTGGCGCGCTAGGTAGGGGTGAGCCGAAGCCTCCTTCCTTTGCTCCACATCATGTTGCTCCGTCGTCTCCATGGCAGACGCGCGCTACGCTCGTGCCGAGCGCCGGGCTGCCCTCGCCGCTCGCGTCGCTCAGACGTCTCCCATCGGCGGGCCACCTCTTCATTCCCCGTCGCCTACCGCCAACGCCGCCACCGGCCTGGCGGGGAAGGAGCGGCAAGCGTCCTCACTGCACCCGTTGATGCGGCGGGACAGCCGCACCGCCACTCCATCGCTGACCCTGACTGATTCTTCTTCCCATGCACGTCGCCCTCCCATGGACGCATGGGCCACGCTCCTCATGGCGCACGAGCTCCTACGCTACCGGCTGGTCGATGACCTCTACGAGGACAGGCTCAACCGCATGGCCGAGCTTGTCCGTGCCGCAGGGGGCTCCCCTACGTCGTCCCTATCTCCGCCTCGCCCTCCGCCAGCTACGCGCGATGTAGCTCGCGGAGTGCCTCCACCACCTCTACCCCAAGATGGTGCCCTGCCGCCAAGGTGTGTGGCTCCATGACGTGACCCGTCGTGTCCCCCGCCTGCGCGTGAAGAAAGAAGCTGTCAAGAAGTCCCTCGACCACAAGAAAACGCTCCGCCGCTCCTCGCGCCACCGCGCCAGGACCGGCTGCGGCGGCAAGACCGCGCGCCACCTATAGCGGCAGGGCGCGGACCCCATCAAGACCAACCTCCATCCTCAAGGTGGGCCCCGGTGACCATAGCCGGCTACCACACTTTCACCCCCGAGCTGCATGGTGTCGCCTGGGCAGGCAAGTTCAAGCCGGATCTGCCTCCTCGCTACGATGGCACCCCCGACCCCCGTGGTGTTCTTGCAGCTCTACGAGCTAAGCATCAAAGCGGCCAACGGCGACGAGAAAGTTATGGCAAAATGGTTTCCCATGGCTCTCAAGGATGGCGCCCGCTCCTGGCTCCTGAACCTGCCACCGGGCTCGAGCTCCTCCTGGGACGAGATGCGCAACCGCTTCATCGCCAACTTCCAGGGCACTCGCGATGGCCCGCCGGCTGCGGGTGACCTGCGCCGCATCAGGCAGCAACCGAGAGAGACCCTCCAAAAGTACATCCAGCGCTTCAACAACGTCCGCCTCAAGATCCCCAAGGTGACGGACGAGGCCATCATCTCTGCGTTCTCTGATGGAGTCCGCGACGTCAAGATGAAGGAAGAGCTCGCTATCCACGAGGAGTTATGCACGTCCCTGGAGTTGTTCAACCTGGCGACCAAGTGCGCCAGAGCTAAGGAGGGGTGCCACTCCCTCCTTGAGCTCCCAGTCGCAGACCCGGAGGAGAAGAAAGCCAAGGCCAAGGACGTGAAGCGCAAGGGAGCAGCCATGCTCGCAGCAAAACCAGCCACCAAGCATGGCAGAGACCAACCAGAGTCATCCAAGAGCAGCCGTCCATTCTTCGCCTTCCACAACCTGAATACCCTCAACACCAGCGACTGTCAAGAGCTCAGAGCCATTCGCGAAGGACGCTTCGGTCGACGCCCCGAGCGCGGCGACCGGGGCTACGGCCGAGGAAGAGGACATGGTGGCGGACGCTGGGACGACCGTGGCCCGCGCCAGGAGTGGCGTGACCGACCTCGTGAGGACTGCTAGCAAGATCAGGCTTGCGAGGGCGCCTGGAGGGATCAGCCTCGTGAGGATCGTCCTCAAGGCAACGCGGACTCCCTCCTCTGCCGCCACCGCCAAGAAGGAATGACGAACACCATCAAGACGAGGGGGCTGGGGGCTTCCAGGAACCGCGTGCTATCACCTGCATCTTGGGCGGAGCCCAGGCCCCATCCTCGCAGCGTATCTTCAAGTAGTTTGCTCGTGAAGTGAATGCAGTCCTTCCCAAGCTCGAAGCCATACGCCCGCTCAGATGGTCCCAGTGCCCCATCATGTTCAACTCGGCGGATCAGTTCAAGTGCACAACTACCACTGGCGCCCTCCCGATGCTTTGCTCCCCAGTCACCAGCAACATGCAAGTTACCAAGACCCTCATCGACGGTGGCGCAGGGCTCAACATCCTGTCCGTCGACACGTTCGACAACCTCCAAGTGGCATATGACCAGCTTCAGCCTACCAAGCCTTTCTCAGGAGTGACCGACGGTTCCACCACACCGATAGGGCATGTCCGCCTCCCTGTCACCTTCGGTGAATGCAAGAACTACCGCACCGAGCTTGTCGGCGTTCTGGGAACGGGGGTCCCCAGACATGCCTGCCTGCGGCCCATGGCGTGGCTAAGCCAGTAGGTCGTACAACACATCTTCACCAACAAGGCATCCAAGACCCTCACAAGGGGCCAAGCCTCACGAGGCGGACGATGCAAGACCTCCTCTGGAGCGGCCTAGCCAGGGAGGCTCACGAGGAGCAGAGATATCAAGGTGGGGCAAACCTCGCGAGGCTCTCGTGACGTGAGCCATGATGATCGACACTAGGCAAGCGCAGCCGCGGGGTACCGAGGCCTCAGGCAAAGGTTGTCATTTCGGTGCAACAAGACCAAGACCATGGACTGTAAGACGGAGGTCATTGTGGAGCCCAAGACGGTGTCCCCACTAGAGCTTTGTGTAGGCGAAGACTACTTTTATCAGGATAGCTCGTACTAGTTGTCCCCCTTCAAATTAGCCTGGCATTGTTGGCTCCCTTCCCACTCGATATTTGGGAAGAGGACCAGGGCCTCTATAAATATGACTAGCCACCAGAGGAAAAGGCGGCCGGAGACGAGAGACACACAAGTTCATACGCACAAGAACGCCTCAACCTCAGGAGGCAGTTCTTCCCTTGTACTGTTCATCATCAGCCCAAGAGGCAATCCACCACCACCACACTGGAGTAGGGTTTTACACCACAACGGTGGCCCGAACCAGTATAAAGCCTATGTCTTTCTCTGTTGCGAGTTCGTTGAGTTCATCTGCAAGATCTTAGCGAGCTAGAGCATATATTGGTAGAAGGAAAAGACTTCGCGCGCACCCCAGTGTTTGAACCTCAAGGGTAGCCGGAACCCCACATCTGACATTTGGCGCGCCAGGTAGTGGTGCGCCAGAGCTTCTTCTCCGCCAATCAGCTCTCCGACGTTTACCGACTGTGATGTCTAGCGACCCAAGGGCCGGATCCAACCGCTGGGCAGCTTGGCCGCCCCGGACGGTGCCGCCTTCCCATGAAGGTCTCGACCCCGCACCCCAAGCGGCGCGGGCGCCACCAAGCCTCACCGGGCATGGACAGCGTGGCCAGACATCATCCACCCTCACCCCACGGCAAGTACGAGTCGCGGCAAGGTCAGCAAGTCACACTGGAGCAACATCACCACACTCACGAAGGGAGCAAGTGAACATGCGGGCGGCACTCACAGTAACAAGGGAGCTACTGCGATGCAGGCTGATGGAGAGCAGTCGGGACACGCTGCTTGAGCGTGTTGCTGAGCTGCTGGATGCAGCAGCGTCAGGAGCGCCACCCTTCTACTATCAACTCCCCTCTTAGACCACTGCAAGGACGCGCGGCGAGCCTCGCCATGCCCGCGTGCCATAGACTACGCCCGGGGGCTTTGTCAACATCAGCACGACCGGCGGCGTAGGGGGCTCCAACCCCACCATGCTGCCCCCGACGAGCACGAGCGCGAGCGTCACCGCCATGGTCCCAGTCGGATGCCATATTATCATCCCCAGGATGCCATCATGGGCGGAGAAACATGGAGCGTGGGGCACCACGGTGAAGTGTTCGGGGTGACGGCCCCGGAAGCCTGCGTGCCCCGCATCATGGACCAAGTGTACGCACCAGAGGACGACATCGGCTCATTCGTTGGAGAAGATTGGGGAGAAGGGGCGCTAGGAGTCGAAGCCTTCCAAGAGCCAATGGAGAACCACAACGGTCTCGTCGGCGAAGTCAACTACACGGTACCACTAACCTCTCAGGAACAGGCTTATGCTAACCATGGGCTGCATATGAATCAGGTTGCAGCATCTATCGGCGACCCTGGCACGGCGGCACCTATTTCAACAAGGGAGACACGCTGGGGGCCTCCGGGAGGGAGCCAGGAGCGAGGCTCCTCCCAAGGCACGCGAAACCATGGGACACCCGGAGGTAGGCCCTCTGCCGGGGTGTCTACAACGACCCTTCCCCGGCAGAGGACCCGTGGTCGCCGAGGGAACCGCTGGCGTCCCCTTTCCCTCCTTTTTGTCATACTGGTCTCTGGTTGGCTCAAAGTAGGTTGAGGGTGGCGCAAGGCGGGGCCCTCGTCTGGTGATATGAAGGAAGGCAGGTACCTGTGAAGAAGGCCCGGTGCCTGTGAAGCTCGCCTCCCGTGACACTCTCACGTAATAATGAGTTGGGGCTGTACATGCCCCGGAGTCTCAGGAGCGCCGGCCTCAGGCCTTGGGGATCCCTCCCATGCCTAGTGGACATCACTTAACTCCGCGCTAGTGAGAAGACTTGAAGACCCGAAGACTAGACTAGGTGCCGGACGCGGCCTTTTGCTTTTGATCTTTCTTTCTGTGGTTTTGCTTTCTGTTTCTGGACTTAAGTTGAAGCTAAATTTTTATCGATGTGCGCGGGTGGTGCCTTTTCTCGTTCGAGCCATTTCTCGCCTTCTGGATCTTTTTCGGTTTGGGCCTCACGTCCGTCGCCTCTACCTCGAAAAGCTCCTCGCGAGCCGGACCGCGCAAAGCACGCGCTAGCACTACGCCTGGTGCTCACCCCCTTGCGGGGCCCCTTCAAACGGGGCGGTACGCTTCGCAGGATTCTCAGGAACTCGTCGCCTCACAACCCAGCCCTAAGTTGGCGCTGACTAAGCTAATCCGCGTCGAGAGACTCACCCCCAGCTTCATGAGCTCACAAGGAAACATATCCACATCGCATAGGAAAGTAAAAAACTTTAGTTTGCTTACACAAGGGGCTCCCCCTCTCAAAATGCTCTTACAAGTTTTCCAAGGGCCGCGCCTGAGTTTTGCATGCAGAATAAAACAACAGGAGAATATGGGATCAACCAGATATATCGCTCGCTGCATTGTCCATGGACGCACCGCTCGCATTGTCATCATCTTCGTCGAATTCGTCGCCGCCGTCGGCGACGCCCCCGTCGCCGCAATGACCACCACCCCATCGTTCTCCGAGTGAAGGCCCTGACCAACGCGTCAACGTGGTCCTCTACCCAACGCACCAGGTCACACCGGACAACCATTGGTACAGGGGCAATAGCAGCATCAAAGTCAAAATTGGGGTCGGCATTCAGGAGGTGGCTGAAGACACGGGAGAAGGCGCATTGAAGCAGGCCACGACCCCTCTCCTCCACAAGCTGCCGAGCTTTGGTAGATTGAGCCTCCAGGCGTGTCACCACATCGGTGAAGAAGGTTAGGTGGCTGGCGTAGTCACTAGAGTGAGGGGTCGGGGTGTTCTCGTCGCAAATATAGCCCAGGGCGGTGTTGGCCCTATTCCGAAGGTCTTGAAGCATAGGAGCGTGCTCACGCTCCAGCGTTCGGCGTTGAAGCACTTCCTCCCTGTTCTGCCGAGCGACGGCCTCGGTGTCGTCAACTCGCCTCCGAAGGGAAAGCAGCTCGGCGTGGGCGGAGGCCAAGTCCGCCTGCGCTGTAACCAAGGTGGCAGTTGTGGCCTCCGCACGCCTCTCTGCCTAGTCCAACCTAGGCCTGAGGGTGGCAACCCTGCCCGCACCCTCCTGACTGGCGAGCTTCAGCTTCAAGTCGTACCTGCCCTCCAGGTCTACGCGAACCACGGCCACCCGGCATTTGATCTCCTCCTCGACTCTGACCTCGCGGACCCTGACAGCATCTTCAGCTTGAGCGACTTGATGCTCCCTCGTCTCCAGCCGCACGAGCTTGAGGCTGCGCTCCACGGCTTCCAGGGCCAGCGTCTCCTTGCACCCCTGGACCTCCTCTTCCTCTGCAGGCGGCCCCCTCATCGACACAAGGGTGGCCCCGCGTGCCTCGACCTGCTGATCGAGGGACGTGCTCCAGGCCTGGAGCTCCCACGCGTGCTCCTCCGCAGCCTCGCGGTGGCGATCGGCCTCGTGAGCTTCTTCCAAAGCTCGTGAGCGGGCCTCATTGGCAATCTTGAGGGACGCATCAGCTTTCGCGTTCTCGAGGTCGTGATGATAACGTCCAAGGTTGATGGCCGCTCGCAGCTTGCGCCGCTCCTCCACCAACCGAAGACCTTCAGCCTCGAGGCACGAGTCAACACCAGTAAGCTCTTCACCAAGGCAGTTCATCGCGCCCATCGCCTCCTGGAAGAGCTCGTGGCAGACCACGCTGCGCCCGCGCTCGAGCTCGAACACTTGACCCATCTCGTCCTCCACCTCGGGGGTTGCGGGTGGAGCATCAAGTGGCGCACCACCTCCCGGTTGGGGGATGGGGGCTGGCTCGGCCCTAGGCACCAGATGACCCTCGCGAGGGGGCCGAACCAAACAAGGCCCGCTGCTTGAAGAAGACTTCAGGACCGAGGCTAGCCAGCTACCAACCGTGACCAGGGGAGGAGCATTGGCACGCCTGCTGCGTCCGAGCAAGGCCGCGAAGGAAGGAGGGCGAAGGCGCAAGCTCGGGGCGCCTTGACAATGGACCCACTCCCTTGGTTGACCCCACGCCATGGGCAGCGTCAGAGCCTGTGGCGCTAGAGCTCGACGGGCGCGATGGAACGAGATGGAGCTGAGGGGTCAATCGTCAGGAAAGGAAGGCGACACATAGAAGATCACCAAGATAAGGCACTTACTCGTTGATGGCGATGTACTTCCGTTGCTTCAACAGTCCAAAGATGCTGCCGCCGCTAGGGGATCCCTTCCTCTTGCGGAGCTCCTCGAAGTCCACACAAAGGCGACCGAAGCACTGGACGTGATGGCCGGAGCGTGGCGGAGCCGAAGAAGAGTCAAGAGGGATGGCTCCAGGGGAGCCCGGCTGCGGCGAATAGCCTGACTCTTTCTCGCTGCAACCTCCCGGGGCTCCTGGAGCCTCAGCCTCGGGAGCCGCATGCCGCATCTCATCAGCAACCGATGCCTCAGGAGGGGCGTCGCAAGCTCCCGAGGACGACGCCCCTGGATCACCGCTTGGCATGTGCTCCTCAGCACCTGAGCAACCGGCCCCCGTTGCAGCTCGCACCCCCGCACCGTCACCTAGGGCGAGCTTGGCACCGGCGGCGAAGACGGGGACCACGATGACGGGATTCTCACGGGGCCACACCAAGCCAGTTGGGCGCAGCCCCCACTCGTCAAAGGAAGGCATGTTCGCGGCAAACGTGACCTTGTTCTTGCTGCGGTACAGCATGCAGCTTTTCCTGGGCATCTCGTCCGGCAAAGGGACACCTGATAGAACCGTGAGCACAGTTTGCCGCGCAGCAAGAGGAAGCCCCTCCTCCTCGAAACCTCATGTTGTCCTACCCGCTGAGCAAGGCCCACATCGGGCGGGAATGGCGCTAAAGCGGAGCAACTCGGCGCCTGACGAACTCCCTCACCACCATGGGCGCAGTCACACCAAGGTCCTTCAACCACCGTAGCCTAGCCCAGACGGGGGCAAGGCAGGGGCTCGCAAGCCTCTGGTGACCCCAGCCGGAGTGTGGAATGGCAGGCCCCACCGGAGCTTGGAGCAGAGGGTTGAGCATGCCGGCATCAACAAACACCCATCGCGTGCGGAACTTTGTCACGAATGAAGGAAGCTCGAAGTCGGTCCCGATGCCTGCCGTCGCAGCCACGGCCTAGAAGCCCACACACCCTGAGCTTTGCCGGGCACCGGTAAGATGCAGCGAGAAGAAGTGGTGGAGGAGCGCCACAGAGGGGGTGATGCCCACCATGGCCTCACACACGAAGGCACAAACAGAAAGAAGGGTCACAAACTAAGGGTCGAGATGGAGCATATAAATCTGATAGTGCTCGAGCACCGCGTTGAGGAAGCCGGAGAAGGAGGGAAGCACGCCAGCCCAGAGGGAGTCAATGAAGATCGGGATCTCGGTGACTGCCCAAGCCATGCTGGAGCGAGACGCAGGCCAGGCTGGCGTCTCTCCCCACTTGTTGAAGCTGGAGGTGAGCATGGGGCACACCTTACCCATGGCCTCGTCGTTGAGCACCTGAGGCCGACTGAGCGCCGACTCAAAGGATGGAGGCGCAATTGGCGAGGGCAGAGGTTTCTTCCCCTTGTTGGCTTGTTTCGGCACCATGATGGTGAACAGGGCGGAACATTGGTCGGACTGGGAAGGCAGAGCAGGGCATCGAGGAAGCAGGGAGATTGGAAGAGCCAGGCATGGCGAAGGAAGAATAACTGTGTACGCCATAGGGGCCGCATAGCCAGGCGGATTCAAAGGGAGCATGGGGAAGCGGAGACGCCCACGTCCAATCAACCGCAACACGTCAACCAAGGCCGTAGGCTTTGGGGCCCCACGGTGATCTGAACATGCCCCTTGGCTTCGCCGGGAAGCCAAGCCCGAGCGCACCTTGGGCCCGGGGGCTACTATCGGCGTTCTAGGAACAGGGGTCCCCAGACTTGCCTGCCTGCGGCCCATGGCGTGGCTAAGCCAGCAGGCCGTACAGCCCATCTTCAACAACAAGGCATCCAAGACCCTCGCGAGGGGCCAAGCCTCGCAAGGCGAACGACACAAGACCTCCTCTAGAGCGGCCTAGCCAGGCAGGCTCACGAGGAGCGGAGATATCAAGGCGAGGCAAACCTCGTGAGGCTCTCGTGACATGAACCATGAAGATCGACACCAGGCGGGCGCCAGCGCGCGTAGCGTCCTTGTTTCCTCTTTGATGCAAAGGGGGCAAGCGCAGCCGCGGGGTACCGAGGCCTCAGGCAAAGGTAGCCATTTCAATGCAACAAGACCAAAACCTTGGACTACAAGACGGCGGTCATTGTGGAGCCCAAGACGGCGTCACCACCAAAACTTTGTGCAGGCAAAGACTAATTTTGTCAGGATAGCTCGTACTAGCTGTCCCCCTTCAAATTAGCCCGCCATTGTTGGCTGCCTTCCCGCTCGATATTTGGGAAGAGGACCAGGGCCTCTATAAATAGGACTAGCCACCAAAGGAAATGGAGGCCGGAGACAAGAGACACACAAGTTCATACGCACAAGAACACCTCAACCTCAGGAGGCAGTTCTTCCCTTGTACTGTTCATCATCAGCCCAAGAGGCAATCCACCACCACCACACTAGAGTAGGGTATTACACCACAACGGTGGCCTGACCCAGTATAAACCCTGTGTCTTTCTGTGTTGCGATTTCGTCAAGTTCGTCTGCAAGATCTTAGCGAGCTAGATCATAGATTGGTAGAAGGGAAAGACTTCGCGCGCACCCCAATGTTCGAACCTCAAGGGTAGTCGGAACCCCACATCCAACAGAGCTCATCGACTTCGATGTCGCGCACATCCGTCTGCCGTACAATGCCATCCTCGGGTATCCAGCCCTGGCCAAGTTCATGGTGGTGACCCATCACGACTACAATGTCCTCAAGATGCCGGGAAGCAGCGGGATCATCACGGTCCCATGTGAAGAAAGAGACGCGATGTGCTCCCTCGAGCGTGCCTTCTAAGGCGCACCAATCGACGACCCCGACAGCAAGGGCGTGGGCCCTCCTAAGGTCATCCCCAAGAAGAAGAAGAAGAAGCTGCACCGTGCAGGACCTCAGGAGGGTGGCATCACAGCCGCAGCCTCGTCAAGATCAGCGCCCGCTCCCGGGGTGCCTCCCTCCATCACATAGGAAGACGCACCTGGCGCCCTTCTCGGGCAGGGCTCGGGAGCTTTCTTCTAGAAGGCCTCAGACCTTGCCCATATCACGAGGGAGGCGCTTGGGCACCACTTGGAGGCGTGCTTCATGGCACGTTTCCCTCAGGAGGGCACAGGGCAAGGATCGCCCATTGTTCAGGAGTTCACCACCAAGACCACCCATGAATTGCAACACGCAAGGGCCATGAACGGCGACCGCCGCTCACGAGGCATAGCTTCCCATCCAGGCGAGGATGTCGGGCTGCGCGTCTGCATTGACGTTCCAGGGCTCAACAGGGCCGCTTCTCAGGAGCTTTTCTGGCCTTCGCGCGTGGGACGCTGCGAGGGCCCACCGCACAGCTACATTCACATGCCCTTCAGCCTGCCGAGCTTGTCGTATGCCTACCAGCACAACTTGCAGTGCATCATAGCGGCTCAGGAGGCCAGTCACCACACCGTCCTGATGGAAATGGAGATAGTCCTCAAGGAACCACCTGAGCTCCAAAGCCTCCTGAGGCTCAACGCCCCGGTGGCTCGTGAGGAAAAACCCCTTCGCTGCGCGCCTTCAGCTGCCCCAACTCTCCTTCATCAACATAACTAGGTGACATTTTCCAAGTTCATTTAGCTGGGAGTGCCCCTCGGGCTGCATCATTCCCAGGCCGTGTGGGTCCGTCGCTGTGAAATGTATCCCTTTTTATGTCTTTAGTTTACCTTGTTGGGAGCGCCCCTCAGGCTGCATCATCCCCAAGCCGCTCGGGCCTGACCCAGTGGCACGCATCTCCCATGCACTTACTTAAGCCTGCTACTCTCATATTTAATCTACCTATGATTACTACTTGCTCGATCGCCACCCATCATGGGGACCGTGCACCGGCCATCTTTCTTCAGGACCCTTCGTGTGAGTAAGTTGAGCACGGCGTCTGTGCTCGGGCCCATCCCTACAGCGTCGATAAATCGAACGACTGAGCTCTGTCTGGCAGGCCGGCCCTGTTTACTCACCTCCTGGGGCCGTTGGTGCTTGGCTTTCTCATGCGATAACCTTAGGAGATTCGTTCGGCGCAGGTTGTCTGACCACCTCGCAAGACCAGCACAGCAAACGAGAACCAAGACCAGGCGCAACCCGCCTTGAGGTAGGGCCTCCTGAGTCCCGCGTTGGTCATGAGTGCCCAGATACACCTCGTCTAGCCCTGCCGTGCAAGCCACGTGTCAGGGCAGGGCTGTACACGCCCCGTGGGCTCTCCGCACAGGGAGCCCCCCTCCCAAGCACAAGTGGAAGCACCATGCTCCATGCTGGCCATTGACACTGCCGAGGAGCGGATATGCCCGTGCACAAGCGGAAGCACTATGCTCCGCGCTGGTGATAAATAACTGACGGCGGCTTCACGGTCGTACCAACCTCAGGGAGCCCCAGAGCTCACCGTCGGGTCACACCGCGACGCCTCACCTCGGGAGAGCTGCGCGAGGGGGCTGGGCACCGGGGCTGCGCTCGGGTCACGCCCAAGTGTACGCCACCCAACCAGGTCTCCCGGACCTAGGGGCTGCGCTCGGGTCACGCCAAGCGCACGCCACCCAACCAGGTCTCCTAGACCTGGTCGTCGGACGCCCCTCCCGAGCCGAGCCTCGGCAAGGGCAAAGGTATAGAGATTGTTTGCATGTCAAAGGGGACTCCTGAGCATTGCGACACAAGAGCCTAACTGGTCATGTAGCCCCTCACTCCTTGGTCCGTCCTGGTCTTCGGTCGGCCCGACGGCGGTTGAGGTATGCGCGGGGCCAGGCTCTACCGATGTAGAATATTAACCTATCCTCGCGTACTCTCCCTGTAAGTTGTTTGCGCGTCAAAGGGGATTCCTGAGCATCGCGACTCAGGAGCCTAACTGGTCACGTAGCCCCTCACTCCTTGGTCCGTCCTGGTCTCCGGTCGGCCCAACGGCGGTTGAGGTATGCACAGGGCCGGGCTCTGCCGACGCAGAACACAAAGAAAATAGGAAGAAAATCACAAAATCTCGAAGCAAATGTTACAAGAGATATTGTCCTCACACTATCAAATGAAAGTTTTAACGCCTCCACGAGGCCTGATGCGTATTGCAGGAATGAAACAGGACAACAGCCGCAGGTCTCCCCTGGACACCAACATCGCCTGCAGAAGGTGCTCCTCCCTTGGTAGCGTCGTCTTCACCTGCACCGCCCGCTGCAGGATCGGTGGCATCGCTGGTCGAGGGCATGAGGACGAAGCCGCGAAACTTCTTTAGCAGGGCCTCCACCTGACCTTTCATGGCTGTGGCGGCGGCCGCGCAATGGGAGTGATGCCCTCCACAACTTCCTCAAGCGCCATCACCAAGTGGGGAAGCAGCTGAGCAGGGCCATCCTCGTCGGTGGTCAGCGGATTCTCCTGGCCCTTCTCATACAGTGACTTCAGCGCCATGCTGGACCTCTTCTCAACAAGCAAGAAGGCCACGCGGTCTTCGGCCAGGACCTTCGCCTTGGCGTCGAGCTCGGCCTCCCTCGTCTTTGCCTCCTACTCTATCTCCTCCAGTCGGCTGCGCTCCGCGGCCTGCGCCTTCGTTAGCTCCCCCAGCTCGGCATCATGGCCCTTGATGGCCTCCTCCCGAGCCTTCATCTCCTCCTCCTTCGCTCTGCGGTCACGGGCTTCTTTTGCACGCTCGTTGTGCAGGCTCTTCCGCTCTCCCTCCAGCTTTCGGCAGCGATCGCGGACGGCCTCGGCGTCCTTCAGCGCCGCCTCATGATCGGCCGTAGCTCTGGCGGTGGCCTGCTTCTCCTTCTTGGAGATCGCCGCGGCCTGGCTCAGCGACGCTCGAACTGCCGAGTCGGTGTGAAGCCAGCCTGAGGCCAGCTCCAGGCGCCCGACCACTAGGTGCGGGTCCACACCTAGGAGGTCTTCCCGTAGCTTGGCCATCCCCGAGAAGACATGCTCCAAGACTGCGGAGGGAGCAGAATAATTTGGGGCCAGAGGCGTAGCAGGAGGAGGAGGCGATGTCATTACGAGAGCATGGAAGATCAAGGGCTACAGAGCCCTTGGGACCTCATCAGCAGAGCTGGGTGCCAGCACTTCCGGAGCCAGTGGGGCCACGGGGGCTGATTCATCCTGCCGATGCTCCCCTTGGCCTCGCAAGGGCGACCGGGCTGGGGAGGTGCGGGTGCTGTCTCCTCTCTCCTCCGTAGAGGGGGCACGGCCGCGGCATCCTCCTTCCTCTTCTTCGCTGAGGATACCGGCCTGATCAACCAAGGGCGAATGTCAGAAAATAGCAAGTACAAGCAGGAACAAGACGAAGCTAGAAGCACTTACTGGTCCACTGCGACATAGTCGACCTTCCTCTTGGGGAGCGTGAAACCCGAAAGGGTCGGGGCCTGAGGAGTGGGCACACGGGCTCCGGAGGCAGAAGACGGCGCAGCGGAAGGGCCGGAGCCGGCACCAGGCGGTGCCAGGTCGGAGGTAGCATCTCGAGAGACCGGCGATGATCTACCCCTTGTCGGGATGAGGGGCAGCTCTCTCTCCTCCCGGCGGGCATCGAAATCAGTGTCGTCTGGCAGAACACGGAGGTTGTCGGCCTTGCTCAAGGGGGAGTTCTCCCCCGTCTCCTCGGGGGTCTCCTCTGAGTCTTCCTCCCACTCTTCATCCCCGCGGGACTCGTTAGAAGACACCTCCACCGGCTTCGGCGTTAAAGAGGCCCCAGCGAGCGCCGCCGGCACCAGCCCGCACGCGTCAAAGGTCGGCCTGGAGGCAACGAATTTCTCCCAGTCCTTGTGATGGGACAAAGGAACAAAGGCGCTCGGTGGGTACTCTTGGTTATCCCCAACCAAGAGGCACAGAACTGCAGTCAGCTCATCATTAGGCAAGGCCACCGGGCTCAGACGAATCTTGTCTTCTTCATCTCCAATCTTCCACAAAGGGCGCGCGTGCGCCTGAAGTGGAGCAACGTGCAGCATCAAGAATTCCTTCAGGAGCAACATGCAGCGTCAAGAATTCCTTCAAGACCGACGACGCCCACTCGTCGGTGAGCTTTGCACGAGACCACCCCTTGTCAGACGGGGGCGCCTCCGTCAGCAGTTCCAAGCATGGATGGACGCACTTGGCACTCATCATGACCCATTTGGCCCTGATGTTGTCATCCCTCTTCCCAGTCTTCGAGATCGACTTGGCCTGGCCGGCCGCGATGAAGTTGGCACACCCGGAGATATGGTCGTCAGTGAGGCAGAGGAAGAAGTGGCGTAGTAGTGCCACGGACGGCATCATGCCCAGGTACACCTCGCCATAGTAGGAGAAGATAGACAAGAGAAGAATGGAGTTGGGGTGGAGATGCAGCGCCTATAGCCCGAAGTGGTCGAGGACCTCGAAAATAAAACAAAAAAGGGGGAACCAACCCGACGGTGATGCCGCTTGTGAAGAAAGGGAAGAAGGTGCTTCCCTCAGGCTCCAGCACGTCGAAGGCAAGTCGGAGCTCCATCTTCCCCCTCTCGTTGCTCTCCCCCATCGTCAGCAAGTGCGTGGAAGCTAGGTTCTTCTCCGTGACGTTGGGCGCATCGAGGGCTGGCTCGAACCAAGTCGGCGCCGAGGAGGACTTGACCTTGCGCGGCGCCATTGGTCACAGATGCGGAGTGAGGTTGGAGCGGATCTGGAGGTTTCGACAGCAAGGAGCGAGAAAGGGGATCAGGAGCAAGGCGAGGAAGAAGCAATGAAGGCAAGCACTATCTGCGCCAGCCTTTTTCTCAAGACGGACAATTGCCGAGGCAGCGTGGGGAAGCAGAGACGCCCACATCCAATCAACCGCCATGCGTCAACCGAGGCAGCAGGCTTTTGGGGCCCGCGGTGCTCCGAACTTGACCCTTGGCTTCGCCTCGAAGCCAAGCCCGTGCGCACCTTGGGCCCAGGGGCTACTGTCGGTGTTCTGCGAACGGTGGTCCCCAGACCTGCTTGCCTGCGGCCCATGGCGTGGCTGAGCCAGCAGGCCATACAGGCCGTCTTCATCAGCAAGGCATCCAAGACCCTCGCGAGGCGGGCGACGCAAGACCTCCTCTGGAGCGGCCTAGTCAAGCAGGCTCGCGAGGAGCAGAGATATCAAGGCGAGGCGAAGGAGGCAAGCGCAGCCGCGGAGTATCGAGGCATCAGACAAAGGTTGCCATTTCGATGCAACAAGACCAAGACCAGGAGGACCGCAAGACGGAGGTCATCGTGGAGTCCAAGATGGTGTCACCACCAGAGCATTGTGCAGGCGAAGACTACTTTTTGTCAGGATAGCTTGTACTAGCTGTCCCCCTTCAAATTAGCCCGCCATTGTTGGCTCCCTTCCCGCTAAATACTTGGGAAGAGGACTAGGGCATGTATAAGTAGATCTAGCCACCATAGTAGGGGGACGGACTCATCAGACCCGGAGAGACACACAAGTTCGAAAGCACAAGAAAAGCTCAACCTCAGGAGGCTGTTCTTCCTTTGTACTATTCATCATCAGCCCAATAGGCAATCCACCACCACCACACTAGAGTAGGGTATTACACCACAACGGTGGCCCGAACCAGTATAAACCATTTGTCTTTCCGTGTTGTGAGTTCGTCGAGTTCGTCCGCAGGATCCTAGAGAGCTAGATCGTAGATTGGTAGGAGGGAAAGACTTCGCACACACCCCAGTGTTCGACCCTTATGGGTTAGCCGAAACCCCACATCCGACAGTATTTATAGAGCAAATAGGTGGTCCGGGGAGCACCCGAGGTAGGCACAACCCACCAGGGTGCACCTGGACCTCCAGGCACGCCCTGGTGGGTTGTGCCCCCTCGGGGCACCCTCCAAACGCAGCCAGGGCCCGTTGTGTTCCTTTTGGCACATAAAAATTCTCCATCAAGTTTCGTGGCATTTGTACTCCGTTTGATAGTGATTTTCTGTGATGTAAAATACATGGAAAAAAAGCAAGTGGCACTTGGCACTATGTCAATAGGTTAGGACCAAAAAATGATATAAAATGACTATAAAATGATTATAAAACATCCAAGATTGATAATATAACAGCATGGAACAATAAAAAATTATAGATACATTAGAGACGTATCAGCGGCCGGCAGTGAGGCTCTGGCGACCCAGATTATGGCGGTGGGGCTCAAGACTTCGGCGGAAACACGCCACAGGGTGTCGTTTCCAGCGCGGCCGAGCTCGTTTAGAAGCAGGAGGAGTGGAGCGTCCAGCGGTGGCCTCAGCTCGGGCCGAGGCGGGCTGCAATGACAGCGGCATCGAGCAAAGGCGGCAGCGGCGCTCGGGCCTCAATGGAGACCGAGGCAGGGCGACTAAGGTGGGGCTATACACGGGCACGGGGCAGCGCCACGAGCGCTCTAGCGCACGCCCAAAGCAGTTGCGGGCACCCTGGAGTTAGCACGGCATGCAAGCGGCGGCCATGGTGGGCGGCGGAGCTTGGTAACATGGTGGGACGGCTGTAGGTGTACAAAACAAGGGGTAGTTGGAGCGGAGCACGTGGTGCTCACGGCCGTTGCTGGGAAGGCCCAAGGAAGAGTCGAGGTGGCTGGAGTCGTTGGCGAGCTCGCGGTGGCTGGAGTCGTTGGCGAGCTCGCAGTGCCGGAGCGGAGGAAGAAGGGTCGGCCCGGTGATGAAGGAGCTTTCGGCTCCTGCGCATGGGCGTGGACAACGGAGCTGACGACGGCAATCCTCCTGGGCCCGTCAGCATGAAGAGGGGAGGCTGGTGGCCGCATCAACGGTGGGGCACGGCGACGGGCATGATCTCGGATGCGAGCAGAAGAGGAAGGCGAGGGGGAGTGGGCAAGCGAGCGAGGTGGAGGGGGAAGTGGACGAGGGGAGTGGGAGGGGAGCCAGAGGAGGCATGGGGTTGTCGCCCTTATCCCCTCCCGGTGCTGCCGGTGAGAGGGTCCAGCGGCGACCGCGGGCACGGGCAGGTTGATACGTCTCCAACGTATCTATAATTTTTGATTGTTCCATGATATTATATGATCAAGCTTGGATGTTTTATATGCATTTATATGCTATTTTATATGATTTTTGGGACTAACCTGTTAACCTAGAGCCTAGTGCCAGTTTATGTTTTTTCCTTGGTTTTGAGTTTTACAGATAAGGAATACCTAACGGAGTCCAATTGACGTGCCAATTTTTGATGATTTTTTATGGACCCAAAAAAGCCCCTGGAGTAAAAGAGTTGGGCAAGAACAGTCCCGAGCCATCCACGAGGGTGGAGGGTGCGCCCTACCCCCCTGGGCACGTCCGCCTATCTCGTGGACGACTCGGAGACCCCCCTGACGTGAGACCGATGCCAAAAATTCCTATAAATACAGAAACCTCCAGAAAATAACCTAGATCGGGAGTTCCACCGCCGCAAGCCTTTGTAGCCACCAAAAACCAATTGGGACCCTGTTCCGGTACCTTGCTGGAGGGGGGATCCATCACCGGTGGCCATCTTCATCATCTCGACGCTCTCCATGACGAGGAGGGAGTAGTTCACCCTCGGGGCTGAGGGTATGTACCAGTAGCTATGTGTTTGATCTCTCTCTCGTGTTCTTGATATGGCATGATCTTGATGTACCGCGAGCTTTGCTATTATAGTTGGATCTTATGATGTTTCTCCCCCTCTATGTCCTTATGATGAATTGAGTTTTCCCTTTGAAGTTATCTTATCGGATTGAGTCTTTAAGGATTTGATAACACTTGATGGATGTCTTGCATGTGCTTATCTGTGGTGACAATGGGATATTCACGTGATCCACTTGATGTATGTTTTGGTGATCAACTTGCGAGTTCTGTGACCCTGTGAAGTTATGCATAGGGGTTGGCACACGTTTTCATCTTGACTCTCCGGTAGAAACTTTGGGGCACTCTTTGAAGTTCTTTGTGTTGGTTGAATAGATGAATCTGAGATTGTGTGATGCATATCATATAATCATACCCGCAGATATTTGTGGTGACATTGGAGTATCTAGGTGACACTATTTTACTACGAACTCTAGGTCTGTTTGTGACACTTATAGGAATAGCCTAATGGATTGATCGGAAAGAATAACTTTGAGGTGGTTTCGTACCCTACAATAATCTCTTCGTTTTTTCTTCGCTATTAGTGACTTTGGAGTGACTCTTTGTTGCATGTTGATGGAAAGTTATATGATCCAATTATGTTATTATTTTTGAGAGAACTTTCACTAGTGAAAGTATGAACCCTAGGCCTTGTTTCGAAGTATTGAAATACCGTTTGTGCTCACTTTTATCATTAGTTGCCTTGCTGTTTTTATATTTTCAGATTACAAAAACCTATATCTACCATCCATATTGCACTTGTATCACCATCTCTTCACCGAACTAGTGCACATATACAATTTACCATTGTGTTGGGTGTGTTTGGGACACAAGAGACTCTTTGCTATTTGGTTGTAGGGGTGTTTGAGAGAGACCATCTTCCTCCTACGCCTCCCACGGTTTGATAAACCCTAGGTCATCCACTTGAGGGAAATTTGCTACTGTCCTACAAACCTCTGCACTTGGAGGCCGAACAACGTTTACAAGAAGAAGGTTGTGTAGTAGATATCAAGCTCTTTTCTGGCACGGTTGCTGGGGAGGCTAGGTAAGAGGCCCTAACACCCCATCAACTAAGCTCTTTTCTGGCACCGTTGCTGGAGAGGTTAACGCTTCAAGGTATATCTTTAGATCTTGCAATCAAATCTTTTATTTTCTTGTTTTATCACTAGTTTAGTCTATAAAAGAAAACTACAAAAAATGGAATTAAGGTTGCCTCATATGCTTCATCTTTTTAATGTCTTTCATGAAAATAAGGATTCCGATAATTGTGCCAAAGTGTTAGAAGAAGAATGTATTAAAATGTTTGGCACTAAATCTTTGGATGATGAGCATGATTGCAATGTTGTTAGTATGAATTCTTTGAATATCCATGATGCTAATGATATGCAAAGCCACAAGCTTGGGGATGCTATGTTTGATGAAGATGAGAAAATTTATTATTATCAGAGCATCCCTACTATCTATGATGATTATTGTGATGGCATGTATGCTATAAAGAATAATGATATCCATGAAACTTGTCATCATGATTTTAACTTTCAATTGGATTATGCCTCACATGATAGTTATTTTTTTGAGTTTGCTCCCACTATCATGAATGAGAAGAATTTTGCTTATGTGGAGAGTAGTAAAATTTATATGCTTGTAGATGATGAAAAGAATGCTTTATGTGATGGTTATATTGTTGAATTCATTCATGATGCTACTAAAAATTATTATGAGGGAGTAATATATGCTTGTAGGAATTGCAATAATATCAAGTTTCCTCTCTATGTGCTTAAAATCTTGAAGTTATGCTTGTTTTCCTTTCCTATGCTAGTTGATTCTTGTTCCCATAAATTGTTTGCTCACAAAATCCCTATGCATAGGAAGTGGGTTAGAGTTAAATGTGCAAGTCATATTCTTCATGATGCTCTCAATTCTTATCTTTTATGTGAGCATCATTGAAATCGTCATGCCTAGCAGGAAAGGCATTAAAGAAAAACACTTGTTGGGAGACAACCCAACACCTTTACCTACTGTTTTTGTGTTTTCACATGATTAATCTACTATAGTAATCAAGTTTTATAGCTTTTTTCAATAAACTGCCAACTAAGACCTATAGGATGATCTATGGTGATAGTTGATTTGATCTTGTTGAAAAACAGAAAATTTTGCACTCAGGAAAACAATTCTAATTTTTAACAGAAGCGTGATAAAATACTGATTCTTTTTAGAGAAGATTAATGAACAAATTGCTCAGGTTGTCCTAATTTTTCAGAATTTTTGGAGTTATATAAGTATTCGAGAGCTACACATTACTACAGACTGTCCTGTTTTTGACAAATTCTGTTTTTGATGCATAGTTTGCTTGTTTTCTAGTTTCTATGGCTTATATTGCTTAATATAAATTGTAGAAATGATAGGACACAGTAGGCATCATGTGATAAAAATTATGAATCTTGTCTTGATAGTACCTAAGTGGTGATTTGCTTTCTTATACTAACGGAGCTTACGAGTTTTCTGTTAAGTTTTGTGTTGTGAAGTTTTCAAGTTTTGGGTAAAGATTCGATGAACTACGGAATAAGGAGTGGAAAGAGCCTAAGCTTGGGGATGCCCAAGGCACCCCAAGGTAAAATTCAAGGACAACCAAGCATCTAATCTTGGGGATGCCCCGGATGGCATCCCCTCTTTCGTCTTCGTTTATCAGTAACTTTACTTGAGGCTATATTTTTATTCACCACATGATATGAGTTTTGCTTGGAGCGTCATTTTTTTATTAGGATTTTCTTGCAGTTACCTAGAGTAATGTTTTGCATCTTTTAGTTCAATAAAAAGGTCAAGTATAGCCTTTACCATGCTTATTTTTCCAGTCTATATGTTGCAGTTTTAAAAACAGAAAGTTTGTTGTTATGTTTAGAATATTTGTGAATAGTCAGAACATGATAAAATATTGAAATTTTTACACAATGAATAAAAATAAATTATATACACTGTGGTAATGTTTCAGAATTTTTGGAGTTAAAGAAGTATGATTTCTCTTGCATTCTTTACAAACTATCTTGTTTAGACAGATCACTGTTATGTTTGCATTGTTTGCAAATGTTTGCTTGTTTAATGATTCTATTTGAGGATAGGACTATTAAATATGCATAGGAATTTAGTATGCAATGTCAAATTATAATTGTAGTGATTTCTACAGTAGATAATGATAAGGTTTTGCATTGATTTATACTAACTTATCTCGCGAGTCCTTGTTGAGTTTTGTGTGCATGAAGTTTTTAAGATTCTAGGAAACTATGATATGAGAGGAATTAAGGAGACACAAAAGCTCAAGCTTGGGGATTCCCAAGGAATCCCTAATTAATATTTCAAGAAGTCTCAAGCATCTAAGCTTGGGGATGCCCTGGTAGGCATCCCACCTTTCTTCATCAACAATTATCGGTTAGCCTCGGTTGAGCCTAAGTTTTGGCTTCTTCACATGATATGTGCTATACTTGCAATGTCATTTTATTTTGTTTTGCTTGCTGTTTGAATAAAGTACTTAAGATCTGAAATTTTATTTATGAGAAGGAGTCTTCACATAGTTACATAATTATTTGACTACTCATTGATCTTCACTTATATCTTTTGGAGTACTTTGTCATTTTCTCTAGTGCTTCACTTATATCTTTTTAGAGCACGACGATAGTTTTATTTTGAAGATATTGTTGAACTCTCATGCTTCACTTATATCATTTTTAGAGTCTTTAAACAACATGATAATTTTCTTTGGTTATGAATTTAGTCCTAATATGATAGGCATCCAAGAGGGATATAATAAAACTTTCATATAAAGTGCATTGAATACTATGAGAAATTTGATTCTTTATTATTGTTTTGAGATATGAAGATGGTGATATTAGAGTCATGCTAGTGAGTAGTTGTGAATTTTAGAAATACTTGTGTTAAGGTTTGTGAGTCCCGTAGCATGCACGTATGGTGAACTGTTATGTAACGAAGTTGGAGCATGAGATATTTTTTTATTGTCTTCCTTATGAGTGGCGGTCGGGGATGAGTGATGGTCTTTTCCTACCAATCTATACCCCTAGGAGCATGCGTGTAGTACTTTGTTTTGATAGCTAATAGACTTTTGCAATAAGTATGTGAGTTCTTTATCACTAATGTTGAGTCCATGGATTATACGCACTCTCATCCTTCCACCATTGCTAGCCTCTCAAGTACCGCGCAACTTTCGCCGGTACCATAAACCCACCATATACCTTCCTCAAAACATCCACCATACCTACCTATTATGGCATTTCCATAGACATTTCGAGATATATTGCCATGCAACTTTCCATTGTTTTGTTTATTATGTCACACTTCATCATTGTCATATTTCTTTGCATGATCATGCAGTTGACATTGTATTTGTGGCAAAGCCACCGATCATAATTCTTTCATACATGTCACTCTTGATTCATTGCACATCCCGGTACACCGTCCGAGGCACTCATATAGAGTCATATTTTGTTCTAAGTATCGAGTTGTAATCCTTGAGTTATAATAAATAGAAGTGTGATGATCATAATTATTAGAGCATTGTCCCGTGTGAGGAAATAAAAAAAGGGAGGCCAAAGAAGCCAAACAAAAAAGAGAAAAAGAGAGAAGGGGCAATGCTACTATCCTTTTTCCACACTTTTGCTTCAAAGTAGCACCATGATCTTCATGATAGAGAGTCCCTTATTTTGTCACTTTCATATACTAGTGGGAATTTTCATTATAGAAATGGGTTTCCTCAAAATGCCCTAGGTCTTCGTGAGCAAGCAAGTTGGATGCACACCCACTTAGTTTCTTTTGTTGAGCTTTCATAAATTTATAGCTCTAGTGCATCCATTTCATGGAAATCCCTACTCACTCACATTGATATCTATTGATGGGCATCTCCATAGCCCATTGATATGCCTAGTTGATGTGAGACTATCTCCTTCTTTTTGTCTTCTCGACAACCACTTTCTGTTCCACCTATAGTGCTATGTCCATGCCTCACACTCATGTATTGCATGAAAGTTGAAAAGGTTTGAGAACATCAAAAGTATGAAACAATTTCTTGGTTTGTATCGAGGTTGTGCATGATTTGAATATTTTGTGTGATGAACATGGAGCATGGCCAGACTATATGATTTTGTAGGGATAAACTTTCTTTGACCATGTTATTTTGAGCAAACATAATTATTTTGTTAGTATGCTTGAATATTATTGTTTTTATGTAAACATTAAAGTTTTGTCTTATGGATCTGAATATTCTTTCCACAATAAAGAGAATGACATGGATAAATGTGTTAGGTAGCAATCTATTTTTATCATTTACCTACTCGAGGACGAGCAGGAATTAAGCTTGGGGATGCTTGATACGTCTCCAACGCATCTATAATTTTTTACTGTTCCATGCTACTATATTATCAATCTTAGATGTTTTATATGAATTTATATGTTATTTTATATGATTTTTGGGACTAACCTATTAACCTAGAGCCTAGTGCCAGTTTCTGTTTTTTCCTTGTTTCTGAGTTTTACAGAAAAGGAATACCAAACGGAGTCCAATTGACGTGCCAATTTTTGATGAATTTTTATGGACCAAAAGAATCCCCTCGAGTAAAAGAGTTGGGCCAGAAGAGTCCCGAGCCATCCACGAGGGTGAAGGGCACGCCCTACGCCCCTCGGCGCGTCCCCCTATCTCGTGGACAACTCGGAGACCCCCCTGACGTGAGACCGACACCAAAAATTCCTATGAATACAGAAACCTCCAGAAAATAACCTAGATCGTGAGTTCTGCCGCTGCAAGCCTCTATAGCCACCAAAAACGAATTGGGACCCTGTTCCGGCACCCTGCCGAAGGGGGGATCTATCACCAGTGGCCATCTTCATTATCCCGACGCTCTCCATGACAAGGAGGGAGTAGTTCACCCTCGGGGCTGAGGGTATGTACCAGTAGTTATGTGTTTGATCTCTCTCTCGTGTTCTTGATATGGCACGATCTTGATGTACCACGAGCTTTGCTATTATAGTTGGATCTTATGATGTTTCTCCCCCTCTATCTCCTTATGATGAATTGAGTTTTCCCTTTGAGTTATCTTATCGGATTGAGTCTTTAAGGATTTGAGAACACTTGACATATGTCTTGCATGTGCTTATCTGTGGCGACAATGGGTTATTCACGTGACCCACTTGATGTATGTTTTGGTGATCAACTTGCGATTTATGTGACCTTGTGAACTTCTGCATAGGGGTTAGCACACGTTTTTGTCTTGACTCTCCAGCAGAAACTTTGGGGCACTCTTTGAAGTTCTTTGTGTTGGTTGAATATATGAGTCTGAGATTGTGTGATGCATATCATATAATCATACCCGCGGATACTTGTGGTGACATTGGAGTATCTAGGTGACATTAGTGTTTTGGTTGATTTGTGTCTTAAGGTGTTATTTTACTACAAACTCTAGGGCTGTTTGTGACACTTATAGGAATAGCCCAATGGATTGATCAGGAAGAATAACTTTGAGGTGGTTTCGTACCCTAAAATAATCTCTTCGTTTGTTCTCCGCTATTAGTGACTTTGGAGTGACTCTTTGTTGCATGTTGAGGGATAGTTATATGATCCAATTATGTTATTATTGTTGAGAGAACTTGCACTAGTGAAAGTATGAACCCTAGGCCTTCTTTTGAAGTATTGCAATACTGTTTGTGCTCACATTTATCATTAGTAACCTTGCTGTTTTTATAATTTAAGATTACAAAAACCTATATCTACCATCCATATTGCACTTGTATCACCATCTCTTCGCCGAACTAGTGCACCTATACAATTTACCATTGTATTGGGTGTGTTGGGGACACAAGAGACTCTTTGCTATTTGGTTGTAGGGTTGTTTGAGAGAGAACATCTTCATCCTACGCCTCCCACGGATTGATAAACATTAGGTCATCAACTTGAGGGAAATTTGCTACTGTCCTACAAACCTCTGCACTTGGAGGCCCAACAATGTCTACAAGAAGAAGGTTGTGTAGTAGACATCACGGGTACGCCCGAGGAATAGGGGGGTCTGGTGCGGGGGAGCAGGGCTGGCTGCGGGGCCGACCTGGTGGGTCGGGTGGCCAAGCGGCCCAGGGTGAGGGGGTCTTTCCCTTTTTTGGTTTTCTTTTCATACAATTTTTTTGTTTTATTTATTTTTAGAGCATTTAATCATTTTGTAAAAAGATGATTTCTCCACTAATATTATCAAATGATTATTTGCAACAACTTGAACATTTTAGTTTGCATGTTTGATAAATTTTAATCTTGACTTTGAACTCAGATTGAATTGCGATTTGGATCAACCGGAGATTAGCAACAGTAACATGATGACATGGCACCATTAACAGGGGTTTACTGTAGCATAATTATCCGGGCGTTACAGGTTTATAATTTAGTTGGTGGCCCATTGAAGTTGTGCTTTCGGTGTTTTAACACGTCATACACCACCGTACCCATACATATTTTTGGGCCGCATGCAGTGTATACGGGGTCTTCAGATCGGCCACGTCAACCTTGTGCAGTTTTTTGTGACGACATGCATATTTGTGGGCTCCACGAGTGTACATATATCATCCCTTTGACCAATAATGAGGGGTATGTGTTGGCCATGAATGGATTCCTCATAGTTCGTGTTAGGGCCGGTCACCATCACATGTCGCTCAACCAAAGCTTGAGCTCATGCGTTGCCAGGATTCCCTCCCACATGCTCGGATTGTTGGGTTCAACCTACATCGTACCCTGCGTATCTCGTCCTTAACTACCTTGCCTTCATGGTGGTTGTATGTATTGAGAGGTAGGCACCACATCTAAATTGTACATTATTCTATATTGAAAACACACATCACCCCTTCCCAACGTACATCATTTTGGGTCGCATGCAAGAGGTGCTTGTTTTGTGGTCCTTCTCGTGCGAGTTTTATGATGGATAAATCTATTGGCCCAAGCGGTTTATCAACAACAACAATTGTCGTTTGACCAAACGATAGATTCATTGGTCCGTCT
This sequence comes from Triticum dicoccoides, assembly GCF_002162155.2. Lineage (NCBI taxonomy): Eukaryota > Viridiplantae > Streptophyta > Magnoliopsida > Poales > Poaceae > Triticum > Triticum dicoccoides. Next base: position 247,655,131 of record NC_041390.1, on the reverse strand, counting down.
TATGGTAGGTCATCGCGACATGCATGCATGACCAAAGTATCATTACGTGCATCCACCCCGCTGACACGAAGTGGGAGGTGGTGGGCCAAGCATCCTAGCTAGAGCTACGACATTATGTCACTATAGATATATCCAAGGGTGCTTTCGGGTTTGCGAAGCAGGTCCCACTAAAGTTATGCATTGTGTATTTATTGTTTTAAACATCACACCCAATATTACTACATATATTTGGCCACTTCCACGTGGTTCTTGACTTCTGGCCCCTCTCATCGATCTTCGACGACATGCCCAACCGTGGGCCCGCGCGGTCAAAGTTGTGCATTGGAATTTTGAACATCACAAACAACCCTTTTCACTCATATATATTTGGGCCACATGCTGGTGTGGCTGTCTTCTGACCCTCTCTAACACTTTTTATGTAAAGACTCTGATCACGCTCAACGGACACGGGTATAATATCTTAACCGTGTGCGATGCAAATGTGCTGTGAATCACGACAACTGCGCAAGTGTGAGCAAAGTTGGAGGTACTACCTCAACCGTGTGCGACGCAAATGCGCTGTAAAATCAGCACGACTGCGCAAGCGCGAGCAAAGGGTGGAGGTACTTGCTTAACCGTGTGTGATGCAAGTGCGCTGTAAAATCACCACCTACGCAAGATAAAGGCAGGTAAGTTTATTTGGAAATTAGAACGAACCGTGTGCGACAGACCAGCTAGCTAGAAAAATAAAAACAAACTACCCGCCTTGAGTGTTGCAAAAATCGGTGGTTCCACCACTTTTCCTTATTATCATACACGCATATTCTTATTGGACCGTGCGTGATCTTGGGCACTCCCGCCCCGCATCAATTCGTTTACCCAACTATCAGTAGCAGCCATACTTCAACCGTCGCCCACACTCCTCCAACACCGACCTTATAGTGAAATTGCAGTAGCAGAGGCATTTGAACCATCGCCTTCCCTCGTCCACCACCATCTCCACCCACCATTACTAAAATTTTCAGTAGCCGCGGTCCCCCACCAGCCCCTCCCACCATTGAAACCAAGCTCATGGCCGCCTCTGGCGCTGCCGCCAACACCTGCCGGTCTACCCGTTCCTCCTAGCTTAGATGATAAAGTTCAGGTTAACCAGGATTCCCATACCGTCACACCACTCCCCTGAGTTTTTAGATGATGCGTGCGGTGTCCCTCCCTGCCGGATCCACATCCCCTACTCCAGAATTTTGCAGCCTAAGCTCGACCACGTATCCCGGGGAGCCCGGCGAGCGTTCAGCCAAGAAGAGGTCTATCAGGGCCTCTCCGGTGGACGTTGGCGAGGTGGCCGCCATTCGCCTCGTCCTTTCGATCCCGGAGCAACACGTCGCTGCGGAAGCCGGCGATGACGTTGGCTACGTTGCCATGTCGAAGGCTTCATGTCAGCGGGCTAGCGTATTACTATATCTCACGAAAGCTGGCTACAACATTAAGCCTGTCGTCGGCGACGGCTTCACGCGGGCCATGTCACGGGTTAAGTGGTTCATCCCCAACCCCTCTGGTTCAACCGTCGTCGATCTCTTTGACGGCCCTGCCGCTGATCTCCTCTGCCTAGCGGTCAAGGATTTGAGATCCTTATACGCCATCGAGCCCATTTTGTCATTTCTGAAGGACATGTTCTACGACTTCGGCTTGGGATCCTCAATTTCCAAGCCAGATCTCATCGACCATGACCACGACCACGAGGAGGGAACCCACGAAGGCTCTTCGATGGTGAAACAACCCATCTGTGACATCAGAGAGCGCACAATGGGTTTGTGCTCTTCCAACTAGAAGGATCACGTCCATGAAAGGTGAGGCAACATCCTATCAGCAATCTTACCTTTTATAGCTTGCCACCTGTACCCTTTGTTGTAGTAGCATTTGCCGTGCGGTGCTTTAACTGTGGCCTGTCTAATTATTTCAGTTATGCAAAAATGTATTGTTCAATAGGGCTATGTTATCTTTAAGTATGAACTGTCCACTTCAGTTTCACGAATGGCTATATTTGGTTATTTATAGTGAGTAGCTGCCTTGTTTATATGTATTTGGTTGTTAGGTTGGTTGCAGTGAGCATTTTTCCAGTTATCGAGCAGATGCTTTGTTTATATGTATTTGGTTCTTAGTTTGGTTGCTGTGAGCATTTGTCTAGTTATCAAGCAGATGCCTTGTTTATCTATATTTGGTTGTTAGGTTGCTTTTTTAGCATTTGTCTAGTTTTCAAGCAAATGCCTTGTTTATCTGTATCTGCTTGTTAGGTTGGTTGCAGTGAGAATTTGCCCAATTTTCAAGCATATGCCCTGTTTATCTGTATTTGCTTGTTAGATTGGTTGAAGTGAGACCCTGTCCAGTTTTCAATGGCTAAATTTGGTTGTTATACTGATCATTTATTCCTTGTTTATCTTAGTCATTCACAATGTGTTGTTGATTATGTGCAAGTCAGAAATGTACTGCTCAATTGCATCAATACTAGTTTGAACGGCTATATTTGGTTCCAGTTATGCCTGGGGTAGTTAACACATGCCCTTTATTTCAGTTTACACATTTATCCGGTGTGATGTTTAAAAATTGCCTACGTTCTATTCATTTTCAATAATACCAGTTTGAATTGCAATATTTGATGGCTGTTAAGCCTGCTATCGGTAACAGTGCCTTCCATTTTATATATGCTTTAACATCATGCTGAAACCAACACATTCAAGCTATCATTTGGAGATAATGTTGTCTACCTTTGCTATATTTGTTTGATGTTAAGGTTGTTGTACTTATCATGCCTTTACACTACTTATGTAGGACAACAACGGGAGTGGCCACCATTTTCCGCCGAGGTTATCTTCATCCCTCGGCTTGTACTCCCCCCGTCGTTCCATACACGGGTACGCGTCGGTCCTATAAGAACGGTTTTTAACGCCTTTCCACGATGACATTTGGAACCATCACCAAGTGAGTGTGGGCGATAGGGGGGTCCTTCCCACACGACCCAGAAACCATCAGGGATATGCCCTCCTGGCATACACACGCTCGGCAAAATGAGGTCGTGTGCGACCGGTGAGCGCTCAAATACAGAAATACCTACAGTAGAGCTAAAAATTACAATTATACGGTGAAATTGTTTCCGGTCGCAAGTACATCCCACATAGTCAGTCCTCGCTGAACGTTTCTGTTCATATGTACATTCCACATAATCGCTCCAAGGAAAACCTTTCCATTCACAGGTACAACACACACAGTTTTTCCGGTTAAATCGTTTGCATTATTGAATGTATCACACACGGTCCGTAGAAGAAACTATGTGGCAAAGGTTGTCCATCACACACAGTTTTTATGTGGTAAACGTTTGCACAAGGTGGCCTAACACAAATAGTTTTCAAGAGAAAGTCGTGTGTGATTGTTCATTGATCCAACACGGTTTATTCCTAGAAACTGTGTGTGTTGCCTGAGGTCATCGGCCACGGCATTTTTTCAATAACCGTTTGCAATAGCAAAACCCAATTAGTAGGCTAATTCGCCATTAGCAGGCTAATTGCCCTATTATTAATAATCCATTTATTAATCTAATTGACAGTCATATTAAGCACATAATATATTTCATTTCCATATTAAGGAAGCAGAATTTTATAATTGAAATACATCAGAGTACAACATGATATAGCTTCAGCACTCAGCTACCTCATTACACAACTGCACCAGCACCAAGTTTCGCATGCAACATGTACAACCTTTTGAAATTAGCATGATAGAAGGTATATAGACAGATGCATCTCATCTGGAAAACTGTTGAAGCGGAAGGCAAATATGGAGCCTTCATTCATGTTGAAGGTCTTTGCAACTTTAGGCCAGTGCATGTGGATGATTGGCCATCCATCCTTCGTCCTCTTCAGGAACACTTCAATATTGAACCGTGGGTGTCGTATGAAAACCTTCCTCGCCTCCTGACCATAGAGGTGGTTTGAGAGGTAATCATCAGTGAACTGCTTTAGAAAGGCCTGAAAACAAGGATGTGCATAAATATCTTCTCTATAATGGAAATGGGGCAAAGGAATAAAAAAGGCAAGGTATAATAGTTAGTACCATTTTGTAGTGAATTTATGTCTTCTTCATTGTGCAGACAATGATATTGTTGTTTTTTGTTGCTAATTTCTTTATCCTAACAATCTTTCTGAGTTTCTTGATTTGATTTATATTCATGGTCAACTCATTTCTCCATATGCAAAAAGGGTCGAACACTGGGTCAAAACCTCTGACGGCAGGACCTACATGTGCAAGACCAAATTGTTAAAAACCAAAATATTAGAATGGTTCCTGCAATTGCATAATAATGTGCTATTAGACAACGGACCATGCACATGCTAACCTCGATTGTAAACCTTAGTGCTTCCCATTGTTTCCCTGCAACACATATAAGGTAGTTAGTCATCAGGTTAAGTATTTACTACAGCCAAATTAAATTTCTTCCTCACATGGTATACAACAATAGAATGCACCTACAACTATTGAACATCGCATTGCAGAATTGAACCAAACAGTTAACAAAACACCACAACACAAATGAACCAAACATTAAGTGAGCACCACATTGCACAATGTATAACCAAACCAAGCATGCTTGACAACTTGGAAATATAGCAATTTTATTCGTTTCTCATGTATTTTTTAAAGATAAATTCTATTTATTTCTCACATGGAAGACAACAAAAAAGTTGCAACCTGAAGAATTGAACATCACATTTGCAGAATTGAACCAAACCACTGGTACATGCCGGTCCTAGAAAAATGGTTTTTAACCCCTTTCCATGACAGCCTTTGGAACCGTCGCCAAGTGAGTGTGTGCGATAGGGTGTCCTTCCCACATGACCCAGAAATCGTCGGGGATAGGCCCTCCCGGGACCTAGGCTGGGGCCGTGTGCGATCGGGCGAGGCATCGAAACCCAATCATTTCCGTAGGTATGCACATCCTACACGGTAATCCGAGAAAATCATTACAGTAGGCATGTACATCCCAGACGGTGAATCCCAGAAAAACATTTCCGTTCGTATGTATATCACACACAGTCAATCCAAGGAATACGTTTCAGTTATTATGTACATCCCACACAGTCAATCTAGGGAAAACGTTTCTGATCGTACGTACATCCCACAAAGTCAAAACAGGGAAAACGTTTCCATTCGTAGGTACATCCCACACAATTATATTTGTAGGCTCGTGTGTGAAAGGTGTAACTATGACACACAGTCTGCCTTTGTTAACTATTTTCTTTTATCAACTATATCACACACGATTTGATGAAGAAAACTGTGTGGCACTGGGCTATCCGTCGCAAGCGCTTTTACTGCTAGAACCGTGTGCAAATGTCCATGACACATTTAGCAGGTTTATTAGTTTACAATTAATAATTCCAGTATTACGTAAATTCACATTTCATATCGAACAGGTGTTTGCCAATTTCATATCAGGCACATAAATATATTATAACATCACAGTACGGTAGCTAAGGAAACATCACGGTACAACATATAGCTAGTTCAACTTCATAAGAACAATATGTCGGTGAACAAAAGGAGGGGTCCTATTTTGTACACCTTTACTTGTGAGCAGGCAGTTGAAGCCACGCCTGCGGCCACACCTAGCGGAGCAGAGGAAGGAAGCAAAGCCACAAGACAACCAGAGCAACGCTAAGCCAGAAACACGAAGAGTAGAGGGCGAGGTGTTGTGGTTTTGTCACGGCAGATGTCCTCGTGAAAGGACTTATTCATGGAGCCATTTCTACGGGTTAGCTTAAAAGGGTTAAATCGGACAAGGGACATGAGAGTTTTATACTAGTTCGGCCCCTTCGATGAGGGTAAAAGCCTACGTCTAGTTGTGTTGGTATTGCTAGTGTTTCGATGACTAGTGAGCGAATCCGCTTTGCCTGGCTCTCGAGTTGTTGTGTGTCATCCTTAAACTGCTGCCGGGTCGTCCCTTTATATACACAGGTTGTCGCCCGCCGGTTTACAGAGTCCCGAGGCCAGATCATAAACATGTCTGGCTATGTCTCTATCCTTCCTATCTTACAATACAAGTTACATGAGAAAGTCGGTTTATATCTATAGGCCTTAACCCGCCTTTGGGCCTTGATCCTTCGTAAAGCGCCACCATCCTTACGTGTTCATGGGCTTCTAATCTTCATAGAGTTAACCCGGGTACTCCTGGCCAGTTTACATCCAGTAGTAATATCCCCAACATTAGGCCCCAGATTGATTTGAACTTGTTCATGTCAATCTTCAACACTTAGAAAAATTCCTCCTTTGCATCTTCACTTTGATCTTGTAAACCGCCGTGAAGTCATACTCCAGGATCATGAAAAATCGCCATGACCTCACTTTGTTATTTAAAAAAGATACATCTCACCTTCAGTTAATGAGCCTCCGACAATCGAGGTGACCGCTCCATTATGTATCCAATATTCAGGCTCCTCGATTCTCGCATCTACCACCTCTCCAATTACCTTATAAATAGGACCAAGGGTCATTTTCTTTTCCCCCTTCGTCTCCGCGCTTCTTCTTCCTCCTCGCGACACCCCTGCACCCGAGCGTCGCCGCTGTCGTCGAGCTTCACCTCTGCATCTTTGTTGGCTGCTGCATCAACCTGGTTGCATCAGAAAGACGCGGCGCATCTCCGCTACCTCAACCGCTGCTGTAAGCCTCTCCGCTTTCCTCTGTAGATCCGTTAGGGTTCATGCGGGTTCATGTTGCTCTCCTCGTGTTCTTCGTCAACCCATAGATAGCAGAGGTTGATCTTGATGTGTTCCGGAGAGTAGCTATGAAACTCCTTATCTTAGCCATTTGATCCAAACCTTAAATACATCGTAACTTGATCTGGACCTTTTGTGAACTGCTTCAGGACCAAACTTTTAAGTCTCAATATTTTTCCTTTTCCTGACTTATGGTAGATCCAAAATTTCAATGCAATCTTGTGAAACCTGATTTACCTTACTTAGTCGTTCTTGCCTTAGATCTGTACCTTCTTTATCACATAGGCGGTTTACCCTTGTAGACAGTAATCTATTATATACCATTAGTCCCCTTGTAAACCGACAATCCCTTTATCTCTGTTGTCATACTCCAGTTTAATAATATGTGTATATCTCTGTTTCCGCTTATCGCTTTGTCGTTCATAATTGTATCAGCCTCCAGTTTACCAATTTCACATACTTGGATTCCTTTGTCCTGTTGTTCCTTATGCATCACCATGAATGAATTGTAAACCGGCATTTGTTTCTAGCTTTTCACTTGCAATGGCCAAGCAGTTTTATTCCTGCAAATGGGCTCCCTCCCGGGTTACAGAGGAGCAACTGAATGGAATGGTCAAGATCGGTACCTTACCAAAGAAGAATGTGATCCGGTGGCGAGTTCCTAGGCCGGAGAATCCTCCTACTCCCAAGCAGGGTGAAGTAGTGGTGTTTGTTGATCACATAGGCCATGGTTTTAAACTGCCCGGATAGAAGTTTTTCCAGGATGTGCTTGCCAGCTTTCAACTCCACCCTCAAGATACTGGACCCAACTCGATATCCAATATATGCAACTTTCAAGTTTTTTGTGAAATGTATCTACAAGAAGAGCCAACTGTTGAGTTGTTCCGAGATTTCTTCCATCTGAACCGTAGCACTGAGTTTGTAGATGGACCCAATACTAAACTTGGCGGCGTTTCTATTTAGAAAAGAAAAGAGGTTGAATTTCCTCATGCCAAGCTGCACAGTCACCCCAAAGAATGGAATCAAACTTGGTTCTACTGTAGAGACACCTCCCCTGAAGATGAGAACCCTCTGTCTAGTTACCGTGCCCACCGGCTTGCCAATACTCATCCACTTCCACAACGACTAAGCGCCCAGGAACGGGCCCCATACGCACCTCAACTCGCCAAGCTAAGAGCCTTCTTGGCCAACGGTTTAACAGGTGAGAACTTCGTCCGTTGCTGGATATCCTGGAGTATCTTGCCGTTAAGTCGCCGCTCTGGCTTAATGTGCAAGTATACTGGTGAAGTAGAAGACTCCCAATGTCATATCAATATTCAGCTAATAGATGAAGAAGTCACTAAGTCTGTCAAGAAAATATTGAACGAATCGGAAGCTGTCTGTCGTCAAACCGGATTAAACCCCTTTTACACGCAAAACAAACCAACTGATGTAAGTATTGTTCTTCCACTTAACACATGAGATCTTTAGACTATACAATCTTTGAATACCCTCTGCTTATTTTTAAACAGGGTGATGATCCATTCTGGAAAAAGAAACCTCAAGAAAAAGAGGCAAAGCCTTCCCGTCCTAAAACAAAAGCCGTCAAGAAAACCACAAAGAGGAAGGAACCTGAACGTATCAGTTTAGAACTGGATGACGACCCGGATGAACCAGAAGTTGAGGTAGAACTAGATTCACTTGGTTCACTTTTCATGCATCTCATTGGCAATGATACTTATTAGGAGGATGTTGAGGGCAGCCAAGTGGACGATGCAGAGGTAATTATCCTTTCCTCTGGTTTAGACTCTTTGCCAACACAAAAAATCCGTCAAGCGGTCCGGAATGTAAGCTTTTCTCATCCTCTTGCTCACTTGGATCCAACATTTATTTTGAAGAAACAGCAGCACGAGGCTCGCCAGACAACCCGGCACAACGTTCCAAAGGTCACTTCGACCGGTTTACCGGACACCCTAGTTCGAAAATGCCGATCTGAGGTCTCACCCACTTCTGACACTTCTTATCCCAAGGCAGGCTATTTTCGACTACCTCTTAATCCGTCTGATTCGAATTATCAGGTGACACCATCCTCTGGCGAGTCAACAGTGACCCAACTTCCTCCTCTCAAAACCGTAGCTGGGTAAGTACTTCACCCCCTTCTTTTGATGTTTCATACTTTATATTCTATGCTAACCTTTGCATCTTGTTCTGTTTAGAGCCAAAGCTAGACCCAGTAAAAAGGCTCGGGTGAATAATCCACCCAAAGACCAGGTGGTTATTGAACCGGAGCAAATTGCTGAACCAGAGGGTCCAAATACTGAGGCCACATTTTATGAACCACCCCCTCAAGATCATAACACTGATGAACAAGCAGAAGCTGATACTGCTGTGCCAGATGATGAACCGACAAATCCAATCCGGACTGATGACAGACCTTCTAGTCCAGTGAGAACTACTGACACTCCATCAACTCCAGAAAAGGCTGCTGGAGACAAAAAAGGCGAGGTTATCATTATTGGTATTGGTCACACCTCTCCTGGCCATCCTGTTATTTTCGCAAAACACAATGCCAAGGAAGAGCGTGCTGCTATGGAGAAAGGAAAATGGAGCACTGATTTATCCAGCTATGCCCATCTTAGTGCTCAAGAACTCCACTCTGGTTTCCTAAACCGTCTGCACTCAAACCATGATTATGAAGCTGGTCTGGTTAATCTAATAAAGGAGCGCTATGAGGTATTGACATACCTTTTCCTTTATTAAGAACAATTATAAATACCAACTCTAGTAGCCCCCAAGGGCCGGTTTATGATAGCAATCATAAATTGGGACTTTGTAATATCTCAATCATTGCATGCATATCCTCCATATGTCAGGTAATCATGTGAAATAAACCGGTACTTGATTATTGTATTCCTCTAGTTTTCATCTGTGTAGCCCCCAAGGGTCGGTTTATCTTTCTAAGGTAAACCGGGTCTTGAATCAATGCTTCAACTTTGAATAGATGTACATTAACCCCCAAGTGTCAAGGATAATGCGTGCATTGTACTTGGGGCTTTGCAAAAAATTCTGATGATAGAGCCAATAGGCATTAGCCCCCAACTACAAAGTCCATAACTTGTTATACGCTTGGTACTTCAAATATACATAGCCCATGAATGATATATCTTGCCTTTGCAGGCCAAGCTAAGTAAAAGGGATGCTCAAACCGCTGACCTTTAGGAGAACGTCAAATCTCAGCAAGCAGAGGCTTCCAAGGCCCAGGAAGAGTTGACAAATGTCTTAGCAGCCATGGAGAAACTGAAAGAAACCTTTAACAAAGAGCATGCAGACTGGGAGACAGAGAAGGCCGGTTTAACAAAGAAGGCCAAAGACGCATAGGCAGCCCTGAAGCCGGTGGTTGAAGAACTGACCGGCTTAAAACGGCAGATTAATGCCATGACCTCTGCTGTATTTGGTGAGTCTTCATATGAAGTTTTTCCAATTCATAATATCTTATCCATAGCCGGTTTACTGATGTTTTACCATGACAGGGACCTACATTACCCATCTGGGCTCCGACATGCGGATGAAGCTTAAAGCGGCCTATACTTTGATAGAATAGCTGTATTCTGGATCCCAGCGAGCGATTTGCATGACAGCTTATAATAAGCCTCCTCCAACGCTGATAAAAGGAACCATTAAAAAGCTAGCCATGCTGCCTGCCCGATTGGATGAACTGAAGAGATCAGCCGCAAGGCCAGGTGCACTGACCACGCTAATCCGGGCCAAGGCGTGGATTCCAGATCTGGAACCGGCAGATATCATCAAAGGCTATCCTGGTGTGAAGGAAGACGGTTCAGATTTCAATAATGATGTTGTCACATCCCTAGTTCTGGTATGATCTAGGCTTGCTTTGTGCATCATGTTTAAGCTTCAAATGAAATTGAAATGGGGAATGCTTCAAACCCTAGCACCAAAGCAAATTCAAATAGATTCAAATTAAAAATGGAATTTCAATGAACCCAAAATGTTCTTGAAAAATGTTCATGTTCTTTGGAAAATTTTGGAAACAACAACTAGAGGTGATGCACATTTTTGCTAAACATTTTGGATTTTTGAATGAACCCATATGTATTTGAACTGGAGCTGTTTAAATAATATAAATATTTTAAAGGCTCCAAAAAATGTTGGAACTTGGTGAGGGCCTCTGGTATATTATAACTAGTGGTCACAAGGAATCCCAACATTTTTAGAATTGTGCTAGTATTTATTTCGAGTCAAAAAGAAATGTCAGAAATAGAAACGAAAACAAAAATGAAAACTTACCTGGGCCACTTACCTGAGGCTTGGCACTGTGCGGCCCAGATGGCCCTGCCAGTCGTCGCCTCCACCGCGCCAGGAGGACGCCGAGCCCGTGCTCGCCGCACGCGGCCATGCGCCCGGCCACATCTTGCCTCCCTGCTTGCTCCGCGCCCCTTGAAGCGTTGCCACGCACCCCCCAAGCCTCTCTCACTCTCTCTCACTCTCCCTCGCCCTCATCCTCTCCTCTGTCACCCTCTCCCGCGACGGCCGAAGCGCTGCCGTCCCTGCAGACAAGCACCACCGCGGCCACTGCCTCCTCCTCACCCCTTGGACATGCCCAGGAGCTCTGCCTCCATTCCCCGCGCCTCTCCATCAACTCGCGTGACGCCGAACCCTCTGCATCACCCTCTGCACCGCCATCTTCGCCGCCTCTGCCCCGAGATCGCCAGCGACCTCCCATCATCGTCAGCCCCTCCCCGAGCTCGCCAAGACCACCATCGACTCCGCCATGAGCTCCTCTTTGTTTTCCCTCTCTCCCCGCGTGTTTTGCTCGCCCTAGCCACGCCAATCACTGGAGCCGTGAGCTTCCAGCCGCCGTCCATGTCGCCGCCATGGCCACCGTCACCTAGAGCCGTAACCGAGCGCACCACCATGCTCAGCATGTTCCCAGGAGTCGACCGCGACCACCCGTGGCTCCTGCCGTTCCCTGCAACGCCGTTTCGCTCGACGCCCGAACTCCGGCCGCCGCGCAAGTCACCGCCGCCGTCGTTTTAGGCCACCAGAGCTGCTGCCGTGAGCACCACTGGACGCGGACGAGTCTCCTCATCACGTAGATCCTCTCCGCCGCGCAAATGGTCGCCTGTGGCCGATTCCCGATGCCTCCACCGGGTTCCGCCTCGCCGGCGGCTAAACGCCGGCGGGTTGACCGCTTTGACTGTCGGTGGTTTAGCCTCAGTTGACCAGGGGATTTGACCTCCCCTGGGTCTATGACATGCGGGACCCGCCCGGCTAATTAGTCTAGTTTAGGTTTAAAACTAATTAGTTTAACATATGTTAGTGCTAATTAAACTAGGTTAGTTTAGTTAGCCACTGACACGCGGGCCCCATTGGTCAGTTTGACCTGGGCTTCCCTGTTGACTCGCTTACGTCATGCTGACATAGTGCTGACGCAGTAATGCATTTTCTGTAATTAGTTTATTTCTAAATAATCAGGAAAATCCAGAAAATGGTATAAACTTCTAAAATTCATAGAAATTCAACCGTAGCTCAGAATGAAATAATTTATATATGAAAAATGATCAGAAAAATGCAAGGAATCCATTTATGCCAGTTTCGTGCATGGAAAACCAACTTATACATGATGTATAAGTAAAAACATAATATGGTCATTTTAAATGCTTCATTTTGAATTGCATTTGAATCTTTGATTCAAATGGGCTTGAACCAACTTGGTAGCATCTTGCATTAGCCCAAACACTAGCATTTGCACATGTCATGTTCAGGCATCATATTGTTGCATTTCTTTGTGTATTGATTTCCGGCACCGTTTCTTCTCGATAGGTTCCACTCCGGAAGGTGTTCCCGAGTACCTTTCAGAGGAGCAGTGCCCCTTCGTTGATCTATCAGGCAAGCAATCCCCCTTGATCATTTCGATAAAATACCACTCTCTCACTCCTGCTGCTTATACTGCATTAGGACAACAACGATTCAAATTGCTACTTTCTGTGCGGTAGTTGAACCCATTCCTCTGCATGACCTGTCATTGCCACAGTAAAAAGTTGAAACCCACTAGCATGAGTAGGAGTTGCTTAAGCCTTGATGTGCCTACTCATTCATGCTTGTTTCCTTTATGCCAGCTATGCTTAGAGTTGTGTCAGGTCTGATTCATCGGGAATGAATCTGAGTGGTGAACATGTCCTACCGATAATGGCTAAGTGTGTGAACATGTTTTGGTAAAGGTAGCGATGAGAGGCCATGTAGGAGTACATGATGGGTTGTCTCATTGGAACCATCCCTAAGCACTGAGTTCTATGTATGTTATCCAAGTCCAGTTACTACCACACATTGGGTTCCGGTTATCCGGCCCCTCTCGGCTTATTAATCTACTTGATCTCTGTCTAGGAGTTGCAACTAGTTTCTGGTGTTTGTAGGTAGTGCTAGTTGTCTACCAGGTGGTGTCCGACGGGACGGGCTTGGGACAGACTAGGCACCGTGGCATGGTGTACCAAGTGGCACCCGGATGGTGGGCTTGGGAACCCTGCACAAATCGTTTGGGGCCATACTGGAGACTTTGGCCGGAACTCCTTGCAGATGGAACTCGAATAGGCGATAAACCTGGATGAGAGACTTGTGTGGTTAGTCAGGTCATGGCCGACACCCTTGCCCGGCTTCCGCTTGAAGGTTGCCGAGGTACATGATGTGTACAGGGCGATAAGTGGCGAGAGCATGTGTGAAGAAGTACACCCCTGCAGGGTTAACATTATCTATTTGAATAGTTGTTTTCCTCGGATATGGAAACTTGGAGGACTTATATAGTACATAGACAACTTGAAGTGGATAATCTAAAATACGCAAGATAAGCGTGACTGCTATGGATGGCCTTCTCGTAGGGAGATGGGAATGGATCCATAGTGGAGTTTTGATATGGTGAATATGTGGACTCGTGTGCGTCTTCTCACCTCAAAGAAGTTTCTAATACTCGTAGTATAGGTTAGCCACTGAGTCAAAGTTGGCTTGCTGCTGTTAAAAGTTCACCACCCCCTTTGTTGATAATGTTGCATATGTAGATAGTTCTGATGTAAGACTTGCTGAGTACCTTCGTACACACGTTTGCTTATTTATGTTTTACAGTTGGTTACATTAGTGACTTCGATGAGTAGCTTGTATGCCAGCTACGATCTTGTACCCTTGGGAGGGTCTTGTAGATAGTCAGGCTTCTCAGCCTTTTTCTTTTGTAGTTGTCTGTACTCAGACATGTAATGCTTCCGTTGCTTGTATGCTCTGAATGATGGGTCATGTGACCCCTGTTTGAATTGAATGCTATGTGGCTCTTCTGGGCCGTTATCCATATGAGTTTGAGTTATGTTGTGATGCCATGTTGTACAACACATACTTGCATGTTATGCGTACGTGTGACGTGTATTGCTATGTGTGGGATCCGACAATCTAGTTGTTTATCCTTGGTAGCCTCTCTTATGGGGAAATGTAGTCTAGTGCTTCCACTAAGCCTTGGTAGTGTGCTACAGCCTGGTTTACCGGAGTCCTGCTAGCCCAGCACTACTGCTCCAGAACACTTAGACTAGCCGGCAATTGATTCACTTCGTTCCTGTGTCTGTCCCTTCAGGGAAATGTCAGGCAGAGATATCCGGAGTCCTGTTAGCCTGCTACAGTCCGGGTTCTCGGAGTCCTATTAGCCCAGTTGCTACGGCCCGGATTTATACGCTGTTGACCGACATGCTCGAGGTTGATTCATGTATGCATGTCCCTATAAGTTAGTGCCACTTTGGGTTCACGACTAGTCATGTCGGCCCGGGTTCTCTGTCGTATGGATGCTAGCGACACTGTCATATACGTGAGCCAAAAGGCGCAAACGGTCCCGGGCCAGGTTAGGTGGCACCCGTGGGGATACCGTGCGTGACGCCGCAAAGTGATATGATGTGTTACATGCTAGATCGGTGTGACTTAGGATCGGGGTCCCAACATGATCTCCGAAGGCTGACAAAGGAAATGCGAACTATAGCAAGTAAATTGGCGGATGACACAGATCTATCTCATTTTCAACTGGTTTACGATGCTGAAGGGAAAAGTGTGACGCCCCGAGACTGTTGCGCCAGGTGTCTTCCAGTTATTCCCGGTGTTGCCATGTCATTTGCTTGAGTGTTGCATCTTGTCATGTCATCATGTGCTTTGCATCATCATGTTTTCAAAACTTGCATCCGTCCGGGTCTCCCAGTTCCTTCCGTTGTTTGTTCTGAGCCCAGACACACTTGCATGCGCCCGTGGCACGTCCGAAATATTATTTCATAAGTGGCCGGAAAATGTTCTCGGAATGGGTTGAAAGTTGGCATGTAGTGTTGTTATGATGTTAGTAGGTCGCCTGCCAAGTTTCATCGCATTCGGAGTCCGTTTGACGCCCCAACTGATAACTATAGCGACATTATAGTCGGTCAAATCGTGGGACATTTTCAGTCTCCGGAAACAGTCGACGGGCCTTTCTCTCTTCTCTTTTCTCAGCCTGAGGCCTTCTTCACAGTCCACTACCACCGCCAGGCCCAACCTAACTCTCTCGTCAGCCCGCGGCCTTCCTCACGCGCGCATCCAAAAAGTTGTCCCGGACCCGACCCGGACAGTCATCACCGTTGGGTCCGGATCATCCCCAAACGTCTACAAAACATCTCCGTTTTGTTAATTGGACTCCCTAGCTATGTTATCTGCGATTGTAGGGTCGAGATAGCCCCTAACCTAATCTGTGATGTATATATATAGTCCACCCCTAGTCTAATTTCAGACCAAATCCCTAATTTCTAGGGATCTTCCCAGCCGCCGCCGCCGCACCCATTCCCCACCTCGGGATCCTCTCATTCCCCCTGCACCAACCACCAGCCATCTCCCATCTCCCATCGATCCACCCAACCACAGCTGCCACCTCCTCTGCACCCAAGGCCCGAG
>NC_041390.1:247501937-247639208 GCF_002162155.2 Triticum dicoccoides | reverse complement strand
CAGGAGGGGAGCTCCCGATCTCCTCGCGCCGAGGCCTCATCCTCGTCGACGTCCACAATCAGGCCGTCACCCTCACCGGCGCCCCTTCCTCCTTCCTCGTGCTTTCCTCTCTCTCTCTCACATCGCTCCCTTTGCCTCGGTTCGTCAACAGGAAACCCATGGACACCCGAACCACTCGAAGCTCCAAGCTCCCCTGCCGGTGCATCCCGCCTCCATTTCGGCGCCGAGAATGGAACCCCCGCCATCGGATCCGCGCCCACGCCCTGTTCTTGGTCGCCTCCACCTGGATCCGCCCCATCCTCGTCGCCGAGAGACGCCAGCGCCAAGTACCGCCCGGTCCCTGCTGTAGGAACGAGTCGAGGACGAACCGGGCTATTCCGCGTTGACACTCTGCATCGGCCGCGTCCAGCCCAGATCCGCCAGTGCCTCGCCTCGATCTGGAGAGACCCAGCTTCATCACCGTCAGTCCTGCTACTGCTGGCCTGCTTCCCCGGCCCAATTCCAGCAAGGCCCAGCTTCCAAGGCTGCAGCCCCTTCCGCCTGTTTGCTCCTCAACTGGGTTGAAGCCCATGGTGAGCCAGCGCCCAATCCCCTCTATTGTGCGCCCTAGGCGATGTGTTGTTGTGTTGCGCCCAGTACTTTGTTCCAGTTTCAGCCCAGTATAGTTTTTTCCTGTTCTGCGAATTTGTCTATTTATTCCAGAGTTTCCAGTTTTGCAGAAAAGTCCCTAGACTTCATGCATTTAATAATTTCATAGCCGTGCATCGGATCTAAAT
This sequence comes from Triticum dicoccoides, assembly GCF_002162155.2. NCBI lineage: Eukaryota > Viridiplantae > Streptophyta > Magnoliopsida > Poales > Poaceae > Triticum > Triticum dicoccoides. The sequence goes on along the minus strand of NC_041390.1, from coordinate 247,638,432 downwards.
AAGTTATATATGAAACATGACTAGAATTTCATCTAGTTTCATAATATGCCACTTTCATGCACGTTTGAAATGTTTAAAATGTTGTTTGGTTAAATTTGCTCATATGCCATGCTAAAATGCTTTAATTCATAACTTAATAATCGTAGCTCGGTTTTAAATAATCTTTATATATAAATGGGGTGGAAAAATGCCTAGATTATCATGATGGCTTTACTTTGCATGTTTAACAACTCTAAAATTTGGTTTAGGGCAGAACAGTACCAAATCCATAATTATGCTCATGAGGATTTTCTGGACTTGTTGCTTGTTGTTCCGGCCTCATTTAAACTTGCCTAGATAGGTAGTTTTACTTTGCTACACCGCTTGCCATGTTAAACAACATTTAATATTGTTGGGTACATAAACGAGATCGAACTAAATAACTTGTTGTGGTGTTTCGTCAATATGCAACTAGTTGCATAATGAGCTCCAATTAATTTGTAGGATTGTTTGTGCACTTTGCCATGCCGTGCTTCATTAAACCGGACATGCATCATACTTGATTGTGCACCATGCCATGTTTACGTGATGGTTGTTTACTATGTTGTTTGCTGCTTTCTGGTGTTGCTTCTTCGGGTTAGTTCCGATAACGTCGCGTTTGTGAAGATCCGTTCAACTTCGTCCGTTTGTCTTCTTCATGGACTCGTTCTTCTTCCTTGCGGGATCTCAGGCAAGATGACCATACCCTCGAAATCACTTCTATCTTTGCTTGCTAGATGCTCGCTCTTTTGCTATGCCTATGCTACAATACCTACCCCTTGCTTATCATGCCTCCCATATTGCCATGTCAAGCCTCTAACCCACCTTGTCCTAGCAAACCGTTGTTTGGCTATGTTACCGCTTTGCTCAACCTCTCTTATAGCGTTGTTAGTTGCAGGTGAAGATTGGAGTTTGTTCCTTGTTGGAACTTGTTTATTGTTGGGATATCATTATATTATCTTGTCTATCTTAATGCACCTATATACTTGGTAAATGGTGGAAGGCTTGGCCTTATGCCTGGTGTTTTGTTCCACTCTTCCCGCCCTAGTTTCCGTCATACCGGTGTTATGTTCCTTGATTTTGCGTTCCTTACACGGTTGGGTTATAATGGGAACCCCTTGATAGTTTGCCTTCAATAAAACTCCTCTAGCAAGGCCCAACATTGGTTTTACCATTTGCCACCTAGCCTTTTTTCCCTTGGGTCGGCCAACCCAAGGGTCATCTTTATTTTAACCCCCCCGGGCCAGTGCTTCTCTAAGTGTTGGTCCAACCTGAGCGATGTCCGACGCCCCTTGGGAAACCAGGGTTTATGCCAACCCGATGTCTTGCTCATCCGGTGTGCCCTAAGAACGAGATATGTGCAGCACCTATTGGGATTTGTCGGCACATCTGGGTGGCTTTGCTTGTCTTGTTTTACCATTGTCGAAATGTCTTGTAACCGGGATTCCGAGTCTGATTGGATCTTCCTGGGAGAAGGAATATCCTTCGTTGACCGTGAGAGCTTGTGATGGGCTAAGTTGGGACACCCCTGCATGGTTTTGATCTTTCGAAAGCCGTGGCCGCGGTTATGGGCAGATGGGAATTTGTTAATGTCCGGTTGTAGAAAACCTGAAACTTAACTTAATTAAAATGCACCAACCACGTGTGTAACCGTGATGGTCTCTTCTCGGCGGAGTCCGGGAAGTGAACATGGTGTTGGAGTAATGCTTGACGTAGGTTGTTCTAGGATCACTTCTTGATCATAGTCGTTCGACCGTGCCTTTGCCTTCCCTTCTCGCTCTCATTTGCATATGTTAGCCACAATATATGCTAGTCGCTTGCTGCAGCTCCACCTCATACCTTTTGCCTTACCTATAAGCTTAAAAAGTCTTGATCGCGAGGGTGTGAGAATGCTGAGTCCCCGTGACTCACAGATACTTCCAAAACCAGTTTGCAGGTGCCGATGATAGATTGCAGGTGATGCAACCGAGCTCAGGAGGAGCTTGATGAAGATCTTGTTCATTGTGTTGTTTCCGTTTCCAGTTGATCAGTAGTGGAGCCCAGTTGGGACGATCGGGGATCTGTGTAACATTTGGGGTAGTCTTCTTTTATTTTGGTTCCGTAGTCGGACCTTGATTGTATCTAGATGATGTAATGCTTTATTCATGTATTGTGCGGAGTGGCGATTGTAAGCCAACTATGTATCTCTTTCCCTTATGTATTACATGGGTTGTGTGAAGATTACCTCACTTGCGACATTGCTTTCAATGCGGTTATGCCTCTAAGTTGTGCTTCGACACGTGGGAGATATAGCCGCATCGAGGGTGTTACAAAAAGACAGCCCGCGCTGATTCATAATGTAGAAGATCTTGTTCCGCCAATCCGTAGGCACACTTACGCTCGTGACATTGACCCTTCCACCCTTATTCATGAAGAAGCCGTTTTTCAAGCCTTAACTGGAATCGATTGGTCAATGATTGATTTCTAGCGACTGGGCAGGGATGAAGAGAATGTGACCGTCCAGATGTGGAATCATAAACCGGAGGCCGGTTTATCACTTGCAGTCTGCCACTCTTATTAAAACAAATATTCGATTTGGGCTGGTTAAAGTGCCTTGTAATAGGATAGTGTGAACACTTTATCTGTCATGCCATCGAGCATGTTTGTTTTGCTTGATACTGAGAACTTGCCATGCCTTTGGTATCTATCCTATGAATAGTCCATTATGGCTTTTAATTAACTTGTTCCTACATATAAGAGCTTGAAAGTGTCCTAGTGTATTACCACTGGACTAGTCATGATGCCCCAAAAAATATATACATAACTTGGATAGATAACCAAGATTGTAATAACCTGATACAAGACTAGATGATAACCAAAAGATGACGATCCTCGGCAAGATCCTTGCGAAGGATACCCACGAGACCCCCGGCAAGACCTTTGCCAGGGACGACCACGACGCCATGACAAGACCCTTGCCAGGGTCCCATCAAGACTCTTGCCGAAGACATCCGCGGGGCCGCAACAAGGCTCATATCTGCCAACACTACACCGTCGTTTCCATGCAGCTGCCAGCCCACTAGCTAGGCAAGCACCTGCATGGCTACGTGCGGCCTCTAGAACGACTCAGCAAGCACCTGCGTGGTGGCATGCAATTCTTCATGAAGACTCTGTCACCGCACCAACTCAGCAGCTAGCCAGCGTGGTGCTACACGCCTCGTTAGTGCGGACGCGCGTCGAAGCCAGGCGAAGCGGCGACAGCTGGGATGAGCTTCCTTGTCGTCCCCAATAAAGCAAGAAGGGCATGTCGGCAGCGCATTAAATGTGGTTGTCCTCCGGTGCCAGGAGATAGACTCAACTACTGTATAGCTTTCCACCTCCAGTGTGCCACTGTGGCAGCCCCTTTGACTATAAAAGGAGGCCCACGGCGTACTGAGAGAGGATTCGGATTTTTTGGACCCTACACGCCTTTTAGCTAGTCAAAGAACACCAGATAAACACAAACCAACAGGAGTAGGGTATTATGCATCACTTGCAGCCCGAACCTGGAGAATCCCCCCGCGTTGATCTCTCAATCCCACTCTTTCCACAGCCCCGCGCCTGCCAACTGTAGCAAAAAGGGATTCCTTGTGATCCTATAGGTGTCGTTTCCCCCAACACAATATATTCATTTCCCTAATCGAGATCCTCCAGGCTCGTCTTATCCACCTCTGCTTTCAATTCAGGAAGAACCTGTTTTGCACGGGCCAACTAGGAAAGTGCCTCCTCCTTCGCCAACACCATCTTAGCAAAGTTTGATTTAAAAAATCTGAGCTCATTCTGCACCTTCAACTTTTTATCCCGCATCTTCAAATGTTCTTCAGCGTTGACAACAATTTCTCTAAGCCTACGTCTGTTCTCTTCCTCATACATGCTCCAGAGCTTCGCTAGGCACATCTTCAAATACTCTGGCCACTCTTGATCAACCCACTCCAACTAAGAACACTTCCCGTTCATCCTATAATAATTAAAACTAGATCAGTAACAATTGTAGGGGAAATGGGTTTGTAGCAACATAGAAAATCACCAATTTTTAATTTGAAAAACTGAATAAATGTGTTAATTATGACATATCTTCTCAAAAAGATCAATGTGCAAATGAAATAATTGGCACTGAGACAATAACCAAATTCTGGAACATCAGAAGCTATAATCAACTACAATGACGCTACAAGTTCTTAGTCATGTACAATAAATAACAAATTGAGCATTTTATGAGGAATGTAAATATAACTGCAATAGCATAGCGATAGTGTTGGATGACAACAAATTGATACTAACAGGTGTGTACATGCACAATTTTAGTAACATAGAACTAATAGCACAAAGGCCGCCCACTATGTATGCCCAAACTGGGGTAAAGACAACTGTTGTTACATCTCGCACCAGTGCCCTACACTGGCAAGCCGATGAAGTGGAAAAAAACAGGGACCCGGACTCCGGAGCACGTAGTTGCTCCAATGCCCAGTTCCTTCGTGCCATAAAGATTTAGTATTTTACTGCTTGGCTGCTCGGACGTGTGGACCAAAGTTGGCTGCACAAACTGCTAAACATGTGCCAACTAATTTTCTAATGGCACCACTAATGAGATGGCAAGAATTTAAGATACTAGGTATAAACTGTGACACCGTGTTAGGATGCGTTTGGTTGAAGGTGTGGTATGAATGGGTTGGGACCATGACAATGTCTGAATCACATCTAACAAATGATTTGTTACAATGAAAGAGGGTCTAACCTTCTATGCACATGCCAGAAACATCCTCCCACTGTCCACAGAATCAAACGCAACTAGATTCACACATGGAGATTGATGGTGACAACAAGAAGATAGATCTTCAGCCACCCCGCTCCATTCGTTGCCACTGATGGTCCTAGGGAGCTACAAGAGGAAGAAATGACTCAAATCGACCGCCGGGTAAAAATTATTCATTCCAAGTCATAGCCCGAGAGAGAGAGAGAGAGAGAGAGAAGAGAAGCATACCCGGGTGGTGAAGGAGTCATCGCCAGAGGAGGAACCGCTAGAGAGGTCTTTGAAGAATACCATAGAGACCCTAGCGGTAGGATGCGAGACGGCAAGAGCGAGGAAGCGGCTATAGCTTAGGAAGGAAGGAACGGGGAAACATGGGAAATGTGACTTTTCGTCGGAGAGAAAAGGGGGTGGGGTAGATATTTTGGTGGTAGGCCAAAATTTTGGAAATGTGGAGGGAAACATTGCGCGCGGTGCCACCGGACCTTTCACTTTGAACGATTGTGTGCATCGCAAACGATTCTTCTGCTTTACGCGCATGGGATGAGTTTGATAATTCAAATTTTGGTGGAAATTTCCCCGGGTACGTCATTGCATAATTTAACATCGCTTGCTAATTTGGGCACACAAAAGAGCGTACGCAAACAGACCACACTTACTGAATCGAGCAATTTTAGTAATTAAACAGAGCCAATTGACCTAAACATTGCTCGAACAAAAGAACATCATTAAAAACAAAGCCTAACTATGCATAATTGTAACAAATCGGCCGCCGCGCTGGCCTATGCATCGCCGGTGTGAGATGAGACGTCGATGACTTGTCCTGGCGACATGTCGCCGTTGGTGGACTCCGCGTCCCCCCTGCTGAAATCGACCGCGTCCTCGTCCTCGTCCTTGGTGCCGCCCTCAAGGTTATAGTACTCGTAGAAGTGGTTGCTCTAGAGCTCGCGTTGGTACTCCATCGTCGATTCCTCGATGGACAGACTCTTCTCTACCTCGACGTCGGCAACGCGCAACTCCTCCTCCCGGCGCTCCTCGATCTCCGCTGCCTCCTGCATCTCCAGCTCCCACTCGGCGACCTCATGAGGAAGCAGGTGCTCCATGACCACCACCGCCTTTTCAGACGTGGGTTGCATGCTGGAGTTCGAGGTGGCCTAGAATATCTTGGCATGTGCATCCTCGATCTTAGCGTGGATGGCCTCGACCCAGGCCAAGGCAACATCGACGGCACAGACGGCATCTTGAGCGCTCTCGGTGTTTGCAGCCGCCGTTGTGGCAGCAGCTGTAGCCATCTCAGCTGCTACAGTTGTGCTGTCGGCTGCCGCAGATGCCCTCTCATCGGAAGCGGCCGCGCTCAATGCAGATGCGGCGACACTCTCGGCGTAGGCGGCCGCGCTCTCAATGCAGGCGGCGGCGCTTAGGGGGACGCGGCCATCATACGGGCCTTCACGAAGCGTTTCAACAGCGTCATCTTGGCAAGAAGGGGGTGCGGGAATGGGGGTCGGGATTCGTGGATTCGGGGGTTGCAAGCACTGGAGCAGACGAGCTGACGAAGCTTAAGGAGGGAGACTTAAATAGACCGAAATATTTCTATCGCAAACGGTTCCTAGAAAACAACTGTGTGTGATGTTGTAGATATTTTTTATTAGTTGTGAAAGACGAATTTGGAGTACAGTGGCAATGGATGGTGTTTTAAATGTACGAGAAATTTTGTAGTACTAATACAACTATCATGTCAAAATTTTGCAAATTACAGGGTCATTTGACCTTTTAAGACATTTAAGTGATTTTCTAGCCATTTAGTGACCGTAATTGAAATTTGAACTATATGTACATGCAACAGCTAACCATAACTGTTTGAAAACTCATATTTTGTGTACTTTTGTGCGATTTAATTCCATGTGCAATAAATTGGAAGGAATTTCCAAACATATTGGTCTAACGGCTATGACACAATTAAGCATGGAGTGACAAGGCATTTTAATTCCAAAAAAATGATCAGAAAAACATGAAACCTTGGTTGACATAATGTCATGCCACCAAGATGATCTGGTAAAGAAATTAGCATATTTGACGAAAGTTTGGACACACCCCGCACAAACTGCAACAACGCACTAGAAGGCTCGTGGTTTCGAGAGGGAACAATGCATGTTTGATAACGAACAGGAGATAGCTTCCTCTTACGGCCTTCAATTTTTTTCTGCATCTAACGTTCACTACTACTTAATGTGAATTTTTTGAAAATTCTAGGGTCATTTGACCTTTTAAAGACATTTAAGTGAATTCTAGCCAGTTAATGGCCGTAATTCAAATTTGAACTACATCTACATGCAACGCCTAACCAAAACGGTTTGAAAGATCACATCTATGTACTTGTGTGCGAGTTAATTCCATGTGCAGTAAATTAGAAGGAATTTTCAAACATATTGGTCTCACGACATGGACACATGCGTACGTATGCATGGAGTGACATGGCATTTTAATTCCAAAAAATAAAAAATGATCAGAAAAACATGAAACCCTGGTTGATGTAATGTCATGCCACCAAGATGATGTGGTAAAGAAATTGGCATGTTTGACGAAAGTTTGGGCACACACCCCTCACAAAACCGGAGCAGCACACTAGAAGGCTCGTGGTTCCGAGAGGGAACAATGCATGTTTGATGATGAACGGGAGATAGCTTCCTCTTATGGCCTTCATTTTTTTACGTCTAATGTGCACTACTACAACTATAATGTGATTTTTTTAAAATTCTAGGGGTCATTTGACCTTTTAAAGACATTTAAGTTATTTTCTAGCCATTTAATGACCGTAATTCAAATTTGAACTACATCTACATGCAACGCATAAACAAAATGGTTTGAAAAATCATATCTATGTACTTGTGTGTGAGTTAATTCCATGTGTAGTAAATTAGACAGAATTTTCAAACATATTGGTCTCACGATATGGACACATGCAGACGTATGCATGGAGTGACATGGCATTTTAATTCCCAAAAATAAAAAAATGATTAGAACAACACGAAACCTTGGTTGATTTAATGTCAGGCCACCCAGATGATGTGGTCAAAAAATTGGCCTGGTTGACGAAAGTTTGGACACACACCCCTCACAAACAGGAGCAACTCACTAGAAGGTTCGTGGTTCTGAGAGGGGACAATACATGTTTGATGGCAAACGGGAGATAGCTTTCTCTTACGGCCTTCAATTTGTTTTCTATGTCTAACGCGCAATAATACAACTGTCATGTGAAATTTTTGAAAATCTCAGGGGTCATTTAACCTTTTTAAGGACATTTAAGTGATTTCTAGCCATTTAATGACCGTAATTCAAATTTGAACTACATCTACATGCAACGCCTAACCATAACAGTTTGAAAAATCATATTTTTGTGTACTTGTGTGCGAGTTAATTCCATGTGCAGTAAATTAGAAGGAATTTTCAAACATATTGGTCTAAAGGCATGGGCACACATGCATGGAGTGCCATGGCAGTTTAATTCCAAAAAAAATAAAAACTGATCAGAAAAACATGAAACCTTGCTTGATTTAATGTCATGCTACAAAGATGATGTGGTAAAGAAATTGGCATGTTTGACGAAAGTTTGGACCCACACCCCTCAAAAACCGGAGCAACACACTAGAAGGCTTGTGGTTCCGAGAGGGAACAATGCATGTTTGATGACGAACGGGAGATAGCTTCCTCTTACGTCCTTCAATTTTTTTTCTACGTCTAACGTTCACTACTACAATTGTAATGTGAAATTTTTGAAAATTCTAGGGTTCATTTGACCTTTTAAAGATATTTAAGTGCTTTTCTAGCTATTTAATTACCGTATTTCAAGTTTGAACTACATCTACATGCAGCGCCTAACCAAAACTGTTTGAAAAATCAACTCTATGTACTTGTGTGCGAGTTAATTCCATGTGCAGTAAATTAGAAGGAATTTTCAAACATATTGGTCTCATGACATGGACACATGCAGACATATGCATGGAGTGACATGGCATTTTAATTCCAAAAAATAAAAAAAATGATCAGAAAAACATGAAACCTTGGTTGATTTAATCTCATGCCACCAAGATGATGTGGTAAAAAATTAGCCAGTTTGACGAAAGTTTGGACACACACCCCTCACAAACCAGAGCAACACATTAGAAGGTCCGTGGTTCCGACAGGGAACAATGCATGTTTGATGACGAACAGGAGATAGCTTCCTCTTACGGCCTTCAATTTTTTTCTATGTCTGACGTGCAGTAATACCACTATCATGTGAAATTTTTGAAAATTTCAGGGGTCAGTTAACCTTTTAAAGACATTTAAGTGATTTTCTAGCCATTTAATGACCATAATTCAAATTTGAACTAAATCTACATGCAACGCCTAACCATAATGGTTTGAAAAATCTTATTTTTTGTGTACTTGTGTGCGAGTTAATTCCATGAGAAGTAAATTGGAAGGAATTTTCAAACATATTGGTCTCAAGGCATGGGCACACATGCATGGATAGCCATGGCATTTTAATTTCAAAAAAATATTAAAAAAATGATCAAAAAAACATGAAACCTTGCCTGATTTAATGTCATGCCACCATGATGATTTGGTAAAGAAATTGGCCTGTTTGATGAAAGTTTAGACACACACCCCTCACAAACCGGAGCAACACACTAGAAGGCTCGTGGTTCCGAGAGGGAACAATGAATGTTTGATGACGAACGGGAGATAGCTTCCTCTTACTGCCTTCAATTTTTTTCTACATCTAACGTGCACTAATACAACTGTCATGTGAAATTTTTGAAAATATCAGGGGTGATTTGACCTTTTAAAGACATTTAAGTGATTTTCTAGCCATTTAATGACCGTAATTCAAATTTGAACTACATATACATGCAATGCCTAACCATAACGGTTGGAAAAATCATATTTTTGTGTACTTGTGTGCGAGTTAATTCCATGTGCAGTAAATTAGAAGGAATTTTCAAACATATTGGTCTCACGACATGGACACATGCGTACGTATGCATGGAGTGACATGGCATTTTAATTCCAAAAAATAAAAAATGATCAGAAAAACATGAAACCCTGGTTGATGTAATGTCATGCCACCAAGATGATGTGGTAAAGAAATTGGCATGTTTAACGAAAGTTTGGGCACACACCCCTCACAAAACCGGAGCAGCACACTAGAAGGCTCGTGGTTCCGAGAGGGAACAATGCATGTTTGATGACTAACGGGAGATAGCTTCCTCTTATGGCCTTCATTTTTTTACGTCTAATGTGCACTACTACAATTGTAATGTGATTTTTTTAAAATTCTAGGGGTCATTTGACCTTTTAAAGACATTTAAGTTATTTTCTAGCCATTTAATGACCGTAATTCAAATTTGAACTACATCTACATGCAACGCATAAACAAAATGGTTTGAAAAATCATATTTATGTACTTGTGTGTGAGTTAATTCCATGTGTAGTAAATTAGACAGAATTTTCAAACATATTGGTCTCACGATATGGACACATGCAGACGTATGCATGGAGTGACATGGCATTTTAATTCCCAAAAATAAAAAAATGATTAGAACAACACGAAACCTTGGTTGATTTAATGTCATGCCACCCAGATGATGTGGTAAAAAATTGGCCTGGTTGACGAAAGTTTGGACACACACCCCTCACAAACAGGAGCAACTCACTAGAAGGATCGTGGTTCTGAGAGGGGACAATACATGTTTGATGACAAACGGGAGATAGCTTTCTCTTACGGCCTTCAATTTGTTTTCTACGTCTAACGCGCAATAATACAACTGTCATGTGAAATTTTTGAAAATCTCAGGGGTCATTTGACCTTTTTAAGGACATTTAAGTGATTTCTAGCCATTTAATGACCGTAATTCAAATTTGAACTACATCTACATGCAACGCCTAACCATAACAGTTTGAAAAATCATATTTTTTGTGTACTTGTGTGCGAGTTAATTCCATGTGCAGGAAATTAGAAGGAATTTTCAAACATATTGGTCTCAAGGCATGGGCACACATGCATGGAGTGCCATGGCAGTTTAATTCCAAAAAAATAAAAAATGATCAGAAAAACATGAAACCTTGCTTGATTTAATGTCATGCTACAAATATGATGTGGTAAAGAAATTGGCATGTTTGACGAAAGTTTGGACCCACACCCCTCAAAAACCGGAGCAACACACTAGAAGGCTTGTGGTTCCGAGAGGGAACAATGCATGTTTGATGACGAACGGGAGATAGCTACCTCTTACGTCCTTCAATTTTTTTTCTACGTCTAACGTTCACTACTACAATTGTAATGTGAAATTTTTGAAAATTCTAGGGTTCATTTGACCTTTTAAAGATATTTAAGTGCTTTTCTAGCTATTTAATTACCGTATTTCAAGTTTGAACTACATCTACATGCAGCGCCTAACCAAAACTGTTTGAAAAATCAACTCTATGTACTTGTGTGCGAGTTAATTCCATGTGCAGTAAATTAGAAGGAATTTTCAAACATATTGGTCTCATGACATGGACACATGCAGACATATGCATGGAGTGACATGGCATTTTAATTCCAAAAAATAAAAAAATGATCAGAAAAACATGAAACCTTGGTTGATTTAATCTCATGCCACCAAGATGATGTGGTAAAAAATTAGCCTGTTTGACGAAAGTTTGGACACACACCCCTCACAAACCAGAGCAACACATTAGAAGGTCCGTGGTTCCGACAGGGAACAATGCATGTTTGATGACGAACAGGAGATAGCTTCCTCTTACGGCCTTCAATTTTTTTCTATGTCTGACGTGCAGTAATACCACTGTCATGTGAAATTTTTGACAATTTCAGGGGTCAGTTAACCTTTTAAAGACATTTAAGTGATTTTCTAGCCATTTAATGACCATAATTCAAATTTGAACTACATCTACATGCAACGCCTAACCATAATGGTTTGAAAAATCATATTTTTGTGTACTTGTGTGCGAGTTAATTCCATGAGAAGTAAATTGGAAGGAATTTTCAAACATATTGGTCTCAAGGCATGGGCACACATGCATGGATAGCCATGGCACTTTAATTTCAAAAAAATATTAAAAAAATGATCAAGAAAACATGAAACCTTGCCTGATTTAATGTCATGCCACCAAGATGATTTGGTAAAGAAATTGGCCTGTTTGATGAAAGTTTAGACACACACCCCTCACAAACCGGAGCAACACACTAGAAGGCTCGTGGTTCCGAGAGGGAACAATGAATGTTTGATGACGAATGGGAGATAGCTTCCTCTTACTGCCTTCAATTTTTTTCTACATCTAACGTGCACTAATACAACTGTCATGTGAAATTTTTGAAAATATCAGGGGTGATTTGACATTTTAAAGACATTTAAGTGATTTTCTAGCCATTTAATGACCGTAATTCAAATTTGAACTACATATACATGCAATGCCTAACCATAACGGTTGGAAAAATCATATTTTTGTGTACTTGTGTGCGAGTTAATTCCATGTGCAGTAAATTAGAAGGAATTTTCAAACATATTGGTCTCACGACATGGACACATGCGTACGTGTGCATGGAGTGACATGGCATTTTAATTCCAAAAAATAAAAAATGATCTGAAAAAAACATGAAACCCTGATTGATGTAATGTCATGCCACCAAGATGATGTGGTAAAGAAATTGGCATGTTTGATGAAAGTTTGGGCACACACCCCTCACAAAACCGGAGCAGCACACTAGAAGGCTCGTGGTTCCGAGAGGGAACAATGCATGTTTGATGACTAATGGGAGATAGCTTCCTCTTATGGCCTTCATTTTTTTACGTCTAATGTGCACTACTACAATTGTAATGTGATTTTTTTTAAATTCTAGGGGTCATTTGACCTTTTAAAGACATTTAAGTTATTTTCTAGCCATTTAATGACCGTAATTCAAATTTGAACTACATATACATGCAACGCATAAACAAAATGGTTTGAAAAATCATATCTATGTACTTGTGTGTGAGTTAATTCCATGTGTAGTAAATTAGACAGAATTTTCAAACATATTGGTTTCACGATATGGACACATGCAGACGTACGCATGGAGTGACATGGCATTTTAATTCCCAAAAATAAAAAAATGATTAGAACAACACGAAACCTTGGTTGATTTAATGTCATGCCACCCAGATGATGTGGTAAAAAAATTGGCCTGGTTGACGAAAGTTTGGACACACACCCCTCACAAACAGGAGCAACTCACTAGAAGGATCGTGGTTCTGAGAGGGGACAATACATGTTTGATGACAAACGGGAGATAGCTTTCTCTTACGGCCTTCAATTTGTTTTCTACATCTAACGCGCAATAATACAACTGTCATGTGAAATTTTGGAAAATCTCAGGGGTCATTTGACCTTTTTAAGGACATTTAAGTGATTTCTAGCCATTTAATGACCGTAATTCAAATTTGAACTACATCTACATGCAACGCCTGACCATAACAGTTTGAAAAATCATATTTTTGTGTACTTGTGTGCGAGTTAATTCCATGTGCAGGAAATTAGAAGGAATTTTCAAACATATTGGTCTCAAGGCATGGGCACACATGCATGGAGTGCCATGGCATTTTAATTCCAAAAAATTAAAAAATGATCAGAAAAACATGAAACCTTGCCTTATTTAATGTCATGCTACAAAGATGATGTGGTAAAGAAATTGGCATGTTTGACGAAAGTTTGGACCCACACCCCTGAAAAACCGGAGCAACACACTAGAAGGCTTGTGGTTCCGAGAGGGAATAATGCATGTTTGATGACGAACGGGAGATAGCTTCCTCTTACGGCCTTCAATTTTTTTTCTACGTCTAACGTTCACTACTACAATTGTAATGTGAAATTTTTGAAAATTCTAGGGGTCATTTGACCTTTTAAAGATATTTAAGTGCTTTTCTAGCCATTTAATTACCGTGTTTCAAGTTTGAACTACATCTACATGCAGCGCCTAACCAAAACTGTTTGAAAAATCAACTCTATGTACTTGTGTGCGAGTTAATTCCATGTGAAGTAAATTAGAAGGAATTTTCAAACATATTGGTCTCATGACATGGACACATGCAGACGTATGCATGGAGTCACATGGCATTTTAATTCCAAAAAATAAAAAAATGATCAGAAAAACATGAAACCTTGGTTGATTTAATCTCATGCCACCAAGATGATGTGGTAAAAAATTAGCCTGTTTGACGAAAGTTTGGACACACACCCCTCACAAACCAGAGCAACACATTAGAAGGTCCGTGGTTCCGACAGGGAACAATGCATGTTTGATGACGAACAGGAGATAGCTTCCTCTTACGGCCTTCAATTTTTTTCTACGTCTGACGTGCAGTAATACCACTGTCATGTGAAAGTTTTGAAAATTTCAGGGGTCAGTTAACCTTTTAAAGACATTTAAGTGATTTTCTAGCCATTTAATGACCGTAATTCAAATTTGAACTACATCTACATGCAACGCCTAACCATAATGGTTTGAAAAATCATATTTTTGTGTACTTGTGTGCGAGTTAATTCCATGAGCAGTAAATTGGAAGGAATTTTCAAACATATTGGTCTCAAGGCATGGGCACACATGCATGGATAGCCATGGCATTTTAATTTCAAAAAATATTAAAAAAATGATCAAAAAAAACATGAAACCTTGCCTGATTTAATTTCATGCCACCAAGATGATTTGGTAAAGAAATTGGCCTGTTTGATGAAAGTTTAGACACACACCCCTCACAAACCGGAGCAACACACTAGAAGGCTCGTGGTTCCGAGAGGGAACAATGAATGTTTGATGACGAACGGGAGATAGCTTCCTCTTACTGCCTTCAATTTTTTTTCTACATCTAACGTGCACTAATACAACTATCATGTGAAATTTTTGAAAATATCAGGGGTGATTTGACATTGTAAAGACATTTAAGTGATTTTCTAGCCATTTAATGACCGTAATTCAAATTTGGACTACATATACATGCAATTCCTAACCATAACGGTTGGAAAAATCATATTTTTGTGTACTTGTGTGCGAGTTAATTCCATGTGCAGTAAATTAGAAGGAATTTTCAAACATATTGGTCTCACGACATGGACACATGCGTACGTATGCATGGAGTGACATGGCATTTTAATTCCAAAAAATAAAAAATGATCAGAAAAACATGAAACCCTGGTTGATGTAATGTCATGCCACCAAGATGATGTGGTAAAGAAATTGGCATGTTTGACGAAAGTTTGGGCACACACCCCTCACAAAACCGGAGCAGCACACTAGAAGGCTCGTGGTTCCGAGAGGGAACAATGCATGTTTGATGACGAACGGGAGATAGCTTCCTCTTATGGCCTTCATTTTTTTACATCTAATGTGCACTACTACAACTGTAATGTGATTTTTTTAAATTCTAGGGGTCATTTGACCTTTTCAAGACATTTAATTTATTTTCTTGCCATTTAATGACCGTAATTCAAATTTGAACTACATCTACATGCAACGCATAAACAAAATGGTTTGAAAAATCATATCTATGTACTTGTGTGTGAGTTAATTCCATGTGTAGTAAATTAGACAGAATTTTCAAACATATTGGTCTCACGATATGGACACATGCAGACGTATGCATGGAGTGACATGGCATTTTAATTCCCAAAAATAAAAAAAATGATTAGAACAACACGAAACCTTGGTTGATTTAATGTCAGGCCACCCAGATGATGTGGTCAAAAAATTGGCCTAGTTGACGAAAGTTTGGACACACACCCCTCACAAACAGGAGCAACTCACTAGAAGGTTCGTGGTTCTGAGAGGGGACAATACATGTTTGATGGCAAACGGGAGATAGCTTTCTCTTACAGCCTTCAATTTGTTTTCTATGTCTAACGCGCAATAATACAACTGTCATGTGAAATTTTTGAAAATCTCAGGGGTCATTTAACCTTTTTAAGGACATTTAAGTGATTTCTAGCCATTTAATGACCGTAATTCAAATTTGAACTACATCTACATGCAACGCCTAACCATAACAGTTTGAAAAATCATATTTTTGTGTACTTGTGTGCGAGTTAATTCCATGTGCAGTAAATTAGAAGGAATTTTCAAACATATTGGTCTCAAGGCATGGGCACACATGCATGGAGTGCCATGGCAGTTTAATTCCAAAAAAAATAAAAAATGATCAGAAAAACATGAAACCTTGCTTGATTTAATGTCATGCTACAAAGATGATGTGGTAAAGAAATTGGCATGTTTGACGAAAGTTTGGACCCACACCCCTCAAAAACCGGAGCAACACACTAGAAGGCTTGTGGTTCCGAGAGGGAACAATGCATGTTTGATGACGAACGGGAGATAGCTTCCTCTTACGTCCTTCAATTTTTTTTTCTACGTCTAACGTTCACTACTACAATTGTAATGTGAAATTTTTGAAAATTCTAGGGTTCATTTGACCTTTTAAAGATATTTAAGTGCTTTTCTAGCTTTTTAATTACCGTATTTCAAGTTTGAACTACATCTACATGCAGCGCCTAACCAAAACTGTTTGAAAAATCAACTCTATGTACTTGTGTGCGAGTTAATTCCATGTGCAGTAAATTAGAAGGAATTTTCAAACATATTGGTCTCATGACATGGACACATGCAGACATATGCATGGAGTGACATGGCATTTTAATTCCAAAAAATAAAAAAAATGATCAGAAAAACATGAAACCTTGGTTGATTTAATCTCATGCCACCAAGATGATGTGGTAAAAAATTAGCCAGTTTGACGAAAGTTTGGACACACACCCCTCACAAACCAGAGCAACACATTAGAAGGTCCGTGGTTCCGACAGGGAACAATGCATGTTTGATGACGAACATGAGATAGCTTCCTCTTACGGCCTTCAATTTTTTTCTATGTCTGACGTGCAGTAATACCACTGTCATGTGAAATTTTTGAAAATTTCAGGGGTCAGTTAACCTTTTAAAGACATTTAAGTGATTTTCTAGCCATTTAATGACCATAATTCAAATTTGAACTACAGCTACATGCAACGCCTAACCATAATGGTTTGAAAAATCTTATTTTTTGTGTACTTGTGTGCGAGTTAATTCCATGAGAAGTAAATTGGAAGGAATTTTCAAACATATTGGTCTCAAGGCATGGGCACACATGCATGGATAACCATGGCATTTTAATTTCAAAAAAATATTAAAAAAATGATCAAAAAAACATGAAACCTTCCCTGATTTAATGTCATGCCACCAAGATGATTTGGTAAAGAAATTGGCCTGTTTGATGAAAGTTTAGACACACACCCCTCACAAACCGGAGCAACACACTAGAAGGCTCGTGGTTCCGAGAGGGAACAATGAATGTTTGATGACGAACGGGAGATAGCTTCCTCTTACTGCCTTCAATTTTTTTCTACATCTAACATGCACTAATACAACTGTCATGTGAAATTTTTGAAAATATCAGGGGTGATTTGACCTTTTAAAGACATTTAAGTGATTTTCTAGCCATTTAATGACCGTAATTCAAATTTGAACTACATATACATGCAATGCCTAACCATAACGGTTGGAAAAATCATATTTTTGTGTACTTGTGTGCGAGTTAATTCCATGTGCAGTAAATTAGAAGGAATTTTCAAACATATTGGTCTCACGACATGGACACATGCGTACGTATGCATGGAGTGACATGGCATTTTAATTCCAAAAAATAAAAAATGATCAGAAAAACATGAAACCCTGGTTGATGTAATGTCATGCCACCAAGATGATGTGGTAAAGAAATTGGCATGTTTGACGAAAGTTTGGGCACACACCCCTCACAAAATCGGAGCAGCACACTAGAAGGCTCGTGGTTCCGAGAGGGAACAATGCATGTTTGATGACTAACGGGAGATAGCTTCCTCTTATGGCCTTCATTTTTTTATGTCTAATGTGCACTACTACAATTGTAATGTGATTTTTTTTAAATTCTAGGGGTCATTTGACCTTTTAAAGACATTTAAGTTATTTTCTAGCCATTTAATGACCGTAATTCAAATTTGAACTACATCTACATGCAACGCATAAACAAAATGGTTTGAAAAATCATATTTATGTACTTGTGTGTGAGTTAATTCCATGTGTAGTAAATTAGACAGAATTTTCAAACATATTGGTCTCACGATATGGACACATGCAGACGTATGCATGGAGTGACATGGCATTTTAATTCCCAAAAATAAAAAAATGATTAGAACAACACGAAACCTTGGTTGATTTAATGTCATGCCACCCAGATGATGTGGTAAAAAAATTGGCCTGGTTGACGAAAGTTTGGACACACACCCCTCACAAACAGGAGCAACTCACTAGAAGGATCGTGGTTCTGAGAGGGGACAATACATGTTTGATGACAAACGGGAGATAGCTTTCTCTTACGGCCTTCAATTTGTTTTCTACGTCTAACGCGCAATAATACAACTGTCATGTGAAATTTTTGAAAATCTCAGGGGTCATTTGACCTTTTTAAGGACATTTAAGTGATTTCTAGCCATTTAATGACCGTAATTCAAATTTGAACTACATCTACATGCAACGCCTAACCATAACAGTTTGAAAAATCATATTTTTTGTGTACTTGTGTGCGAGTTAATTCCATGTGCAGGAAATTAGAAGGAATTTTCAAACATATTGGTCTCAAGGCATGGGCACACATGCATGGAGTGCCATGGCAGTTTAATTCCAAAAAAATAAAAAATGATCAGAAAAACATGACACCTTGCTTGATTTAATGTCATGCTACAAATATGATGTGGTAAAGAAATTGGCATGTTTGACGAAAGTTTGGACCCACACCCCTCAAAAACCGGAGCAACACACTAGAAGGCTTGTGGTTCCGAGAGGGAACAATGCATGTTTGATGACGAACGGGAGATAGCTACCTCTTACGTCCTTCAATTTTTTTTCTACGTCTAACGTTCACTACTACAATTGTAATGTGAAATTTTTGAAAATTCTAGGGTTCATTTGACCTTTTAAAGATATTTAAGTGCTTTTCTAGCTATTTAATTACCGTATTTCAAGTTTGAACTACATCTACATGCAGCGCCTAACCAAAACTGTTTGAAAAATCAACTCTATGTACTTGTGTGCGAGTTAATTCCATGTGCAGTAAATTAGAAGGAATTTTCAAACATATTGGTCTCATGACATGGACACATGCAGACATATGCATGGAGTGACATGGCATTTTAATTCCAAAAAATAAAAAAATGATCAGAAAAACATGAAACCTTGGTTGATTTAATCTCATGCCACCAAGATGATGTGGTAAAAAATTAGCCTGTTTGACGAAAGTTTGGACACACACCCCTCACAAACCAGAGCAACACATTAGAAGGTCCGTGGTTCCGACAGGGAACAATGCATGTTTGATGACGAACAGGAGATAGCTTCCTCTTACGGCCTTCAATTTTTTTCTATGTATGACGTGCAGTAATACCACTGTCATGTGAAATTTTTGACAATTTCAGGGGTCAGTTAACCTTTTAAAGACATTTAAGTGATTTTCTAGCCATTTAATGACCATAATTCAAATTTGAACTACATCTACATGCAACGCCTAACCATAATGGTTTGAAAAACATATTTTTGTGTACTTGTGTGCGAGTTAATTCCATGAGAAGTAAATTGGAAGGAATTTTCAAACATATTGGTCTCAAGGCATGGGCACACATGCATGGATAGCCATGGCACTTTAATTTCAAAAAAATATTAAAAAAATGATCAAAAAAACATGAAACCTTGCCTGATTTAATGTCATGCCACCAAGATGATTTGGTAAAGAAATTGGCCTGTTTGATGAAAGTTTAGACACACACCCCTCACAAACCGGAGCAACACACTAGAAGGCTCATGGTTCCGAGAGGGAACAATGAATGTTTGATGACGAATGGGAGATAGCTTCGTCTTACTGCCTTCAATTTTTTTCTACATCTAACGTGCACTAATACAACTGTCATGTGAAATTTTTGAAAATATCAGGGGTGATTTGACATTTTAAATACATTTAAGTGATTTTCTAGCCATTTAATGACCGTAATTCAAATTTGAACTACATATACATGCAATGCCTAACCATAACGGTTGGAAAAATCATATTTTTGTGTACTTGTGTGCGAGTTAATTCCATGTGCAGTAATTTAGAAGGAATTTTCAAACATATTGGTCTCACGACATGGACACATGCGTACGTATGCATGGAGTGACATGGCATTTTAATTCCAAAAAATAAAAAATGATCTGAAAAACATGAAACCCTGGTAGATGTAATGTCATGCCACCAAGATGATGTGGTAAAGAAATTGGCATGTTTGATGAAAGTTTGGGCACACACCCCTCACAAAACCGGAGCAGCACACTAGAAGGCTCGTGGTTCCAAGAGGGAACAATGCATGTTTGATGACTAATGGGAGATAGCTTCCTCTTATGGCCTTCATTTTTTTACATCTAATGTGCACTACTACAATTGTAATGTGATTTTTTTTAAATTCTAGGGGTCATTTGACCTTTTAAAGACATTTAAGTTATTTTCTAGCCATTTAATGACCGTAATTCAAATTTGAACTACATCTACATGCAACGCATAAACAAAATGGTTTGAAAAATCATATCTATGTACTTGTGTGTGAGTTAATTCCATGTGTAGTAAATTAGACAGAATTTTCAAACATATTGGGTTCACGATATGGACACATGCAGACGTATGCATGGAGTGACATGGCATTTTAATTCCCAAAAATAAAAAAATGATTAGAACAACACGAAACCTTGGTTGATTTAATGTCATGCCACCCAGATGATGTGGTAAAAAAATTGGCGTGGTTGACGAAAGTTTGGACACACACCCCTCACAAACAGGAGCAACTCACTAGAAGGATCGTGGTTCTGATAGGGGACAATACATGTTTGATGACAAACGGGAGATAGTTTTCTCTTACGGCCTTCAATTTGTTTTCTACGTCTAACGCGCAATAATACAACTGTCATGTGAAATTTTGGAAAATCTCAGGGGTCATTTGACCTTTTTAAGGACATTTAAGTGATTTCTAGCCATTTAATGACCGTAATTCAAATTTGAACTACATCTACATGCAACGCCTAACCATAACAGTTTGAAAAATCATATTTTTGTGTACTTGTGTGCGAGTTAATTCCATGTGCAGGAAATTAGAAGGAATTTTCAAACATATTGGTCTCAAGGCATGGGCACACATGCATGGAGTGCCATGGCATTTTAATTCCAAAAAATTAAAAAATGATCAGAAAAACATGAAACCTAGGCTTATTTAATGTCATGCTACAAAGATGATGTGGTAAAGAAATTGGCATGTTTGACGAAAGTTTGGACCCACACCCCTGAAAAACCGGAGCAACACACTAGAAGGCTTGTGGTTCCGAGAGGGAACAATGCATGTTTGATGACGAACGGGAGATAGCTTCCTCTTACGGCCTTCAATTTTTTTTCTACGTCTAACGTTCACTACTACAATTGTAATGTGAAATTTTTGAAAATTCTAGGGGTCATTTGACCTTTTAAAGATATTTAAGTGCTTTTCTAGCCATTTAATTACCGTATTTCAAGTTTGAACTACATCTACATGCAGCGCCTAACCAAAACTGTTTGAAAAATCAACTCTATGTACTTGTGTGCGAGTTAATTCCATGTGAAGTAAATTAGAAGGAATTTTCAAACATATTGGTCTCATGACATGGACACATGCAGACGTATGCATGGAGTGACATGGCATTTTAATTCCAAAAAATAAAAAAATGATCAGAAAAACATGAAACCTTGGTTGATTTAATCTCATGCCACCAAGATGATGTGGTAAAAAATTAGCCTGTTTGACGAAAGTTTGGACACACACCCCTCACAAACCAGAGCAACACATTAGAAGGTCCGTGGTTCCGACAGGGAACAATGCATGTTTGATGACGAACAGGAGATAGCTTCCTCTTACGGCCTTCAATTTTTTTCTACGTCTGACGTGCAGTAATACCACTGTCATGTGAAAGTTTTGAAAATTTCAGGGGTCAGTTAACCTTTTAAAGACATTTAAGTGATTTTCTAGCCATTTAATGACCGTAATTCAAATTTGCACTACATCTACATGCAACGCCTAACCATAATGGTTTGAAAAATCATATTTTTGTGTACTTGTGTGCGAGTTAATTCCATGAGCAGTAAATTGGAAGGAATTTTCAAACATATTGGTCTCAAGGCATGGGCACACATGCATGGATAGCCATGGCATTTTAATTTCAAAAAATATTAAAAAAATGATCAAAAAAACATGAAACCTTGCCTGATTTAATTTCATGCCACCAAGATGATTTGGTAAAGAAATTGGCCTGTTTGATGAAAGTTTAGACACACACCCCTCACAAACCGGAGCAACACACTAGAAGGCTCGTGGTTCCGAGAGGGAACAATGAATGTTTGATGACGAACGGGAGATAGCTTCCTCTTACTGCCTTCAATTTTTTTCTACATCTAACGTGCACTAATACAACTATCATGTGAAATTTTTGAAAATATCAGGGGTGATTTGACATTTTAAAGACATTTAAGTGATTTTCTAGCCATTTAATGACCGTAATTCAAATTTGGACTACATATACATGCAATGCCTAACCATAACGGTTGGAAAAATCATATTTTTGTGTACTTGTGTGCGAGTTAATTCCATGTGCAGTAAATTAGAAGGAATTTTCAAACATATTGGTCTCACGACATGGACACATGCGTACGTATGCACGGAGTGACATGGCATTTTAATTCCAAAAAATAAAAAATGATCAGAAAAACATGAAACCCTGGTTGATGTAATGTCATGCCACCAAGATGATGTGGTAAAGAAATTGGCATGTTTGACGAAAGTTTGGGCACACACCCCTCACAAAACCGGAGCAGCACACTAGAAGGCTCGTGGTTCCGAGAGGGAACAATGCATGTTTGATGACGAATGGGAGATAGCTTCCTCTTATGGCCTTCATTTTTTTACATCTAATGTGCACTACTACAACTGTAATGTGATTTTTTTTAAATTCTAGGGGTCATTTGACCTTTTCAAGACATTTAATTTATTTTCTTGCCATTTAATGACCGTAATTCAAATTTGAACTACATCTACATGCAACGCATAAACAAAATGGTTTGAAAAATCATATCTATGTACTTGTGTGTGAGTTAATTCCATGTGTAGTAAATTAGACAGAATTTTCAAACATATTGGTCTCATGATATGAACACATGCAGACGTATGCATGGAGTGACATGGCATTTTAATTCCCAAAAATAAAAAAATGATTAGAACAACATGAAACCTTGGTTGATTTAATGTCATGCCACCCAGATGATGTGGTAAAAAAATTGGCCTGGTTGACGAAAGTTTGAACACACACCCCTCACAAACAGGAGCAACTCACTAGAAGGTTCGTGGTTCTGAGAGGGGACAATACATGTTTGATGACAAACGGGAGATAGCTTTCTCTTACGGCCTTCAATTTGTTTTCTACGTCTAACGCGCAATAATACAACTGTCAGGTGAAAATTTTGAAAATCTTAGGGGTCATTTGACCTTTTTAAGGACATTTAAGTGATTTCTAGCCATTTAATGACTGTAATTCAAATTTGAACTACATCTACATGCAACGCCTAACCATAACAGTTTGAAAAATCATATTTTTGTGTACTTGTGTGCGAGTTAATTCCATGTGCAGGAAATTAGAAGGAATTTTCAAACATATTGGTCTCAAGGCATGGGCACACATGCATGGAGTGCCATGGCATTTTAATTCAAAAAAAATAAAAAATGATCAGATAAACATGAAACCTTGCTTGATTTAATGTCATGCTACAAAGATGATGTGGTAAAGAAATTGGCATGTTTGACGAAAGTTTGGACCCACACCCCTCAAAAACCGAAGCAACACACTAGAAGGCTTGTGGTTCCGAGAGGGAACAATGCATGTTTGATGACGAACGGGAGATAGCTTCCTCTTACGGCCTTCAATTTTTTTTCTACGTCTAACGTTCACTACTACAATTGTAATGTGAAATTTTTGAAAATTCTAGGGGTCATTTGACCTTTTAAAGATATTTAAGTGCTTTTATAGCCATTTAATTACCGTATTTCAAGTTTGAACTACATCTACATGCAGCGCCTAACCAAAACTCTTTGAAAAATCAACTCTATGTACTTGTGTGTGAGTTAATTCCATGTGCAGTAAATTAGAAGGAATTTTCAAACATATTGGTCTCATGACATGGACACATGCAGACGTATGCATGGAGTGACATGGCATTTTAATTCCAAAAGATAAAAAAATGATCAGAAAAACATGAAACCTTGGTTGATTTAATCTCATGCCACCAAGATGATGTGGTAAACAATTAGCCTGTTTGATGAAAGTTTGGACACACATCCCTCACAAACCAGAGCAACACATTAGAAGGTCCGTGGTTTCGACAGGGAACAATGCATGTTTGATGACGAACAGGAGATAGCTTCCTCTTACGGCCTTCAATTTTTTTCTATGTCTGACGTGCAGTAATACCACTGTCATGTGAAATTTTTGAAAATTTCAGGGGTCAGTTAAACTTTTAAAGACATTTAAGTTATTTTCTAGCCATTTAATGACCATAATTCAAATTTGAACTACATCTACATGCAACGCCTAACCATAATGGTTTGAAAAATCATATTTTTGTGTACTTGTGTGCGAGTTAATTCCATGAGCAGTAAATTGGAAGGAATTTTCAAACATATTGGTCTCAAGGCATGGGCACACATGCATGGATAGCCATGGCATTTTAATTTAAAAAAAATATTAAAAAAATGATCAAAAAAACATGAAACCTTGCCTGATTTAATGTCATGCCACCAAGATGATTTGGTAAAGAAATGGGCCTGTTTGATGAAAGTTTAGACACACACCCCTCACAAACCGGAGCAACACACTAGAAGGCTCGTGGTTCCGAGAGGGAACAATGAATGTTTGATGACAAACGGGAGATAGCTTCCTCTTACTGCCTTCAATTTTTTCTACATCTAACATGCACTAATACAACTGTCATGTGAAATTTTTGAAAATATCAGGGGTGATTTGACCTTTTAAAGACATTTAAGTGATTTTCTAGCCATTTAATGACCGTAATTCAAATTTGGACTACATATACATGCAATGCCTAACCATAACGGTTGGAAAAATCATATTTTTGTGTACTTGTGTGCGCGTTAATTCCATGTGCAGTACATTAGAAGGAATTTTCAAACATATTGGTCTCACGACATGGACACATGCGTACGTATGCATGGAGTGACATGGCATTTTAATTCCAAAAAATAAAAAATGATCAGAAAAACATGAAACCCTGGTTAATGTAATGTCATGCCACCAAGATGATGTGGTAAAGAAATTGGCATGTTTGACAAAAGTTTGGGCACACACCCCTCACAAAACCGGAGCAGCACACTAGAAGGCTCGTGGTTCCGAGAGGGAACAATGCATGTGTGATGACGAACGGGAGATAGCTTCCTCTTACGGCCTTCATTTTTTTCATCTAATGTGCACTACTACAACTGTAATGTGATTTTTTTAAATTCTAGGGGTCATTTGACCTTTTAAAGACATTTAATTTATTTTCTTGCCATTTAATGACCGTAATTCAAATTTGAACTACATCTACATGCAACGCATAAACAAAATGGTTTGAAAAATCATATCTATGTACTTGTGTGTGAGTTAATTCCATGTGTAGTAAATTAGACAGAATTTTCAAACATATTAGTCTCACGATATGGACACATGCAGACGTATGCATGGAGTGACCTGGCATTTTAATTCCCAGAAATAAAAAAATGATTAGAACAACACGAAACCTTGGTTGATTTAATGTCATGCCACCCAGATGATGTGGTAAAAAATTGGCCTGGTTGACGAAAGTTTGGACACACACCACTCACAAACAGGAGCAACTCACTAGAAGGTTCGTGGTTCTGAGAGGGGACAATACATGTTTGATGACAAACGGGAGATAGCTTTCTCTTACGGCCTTCAATTTGTTTTCTACGTCTAACGCGCAATAATACAACTGTCATGTGAAATTTTTGAAAATCTCAGGGGTCATTTGACCCTTTTAAGGACATTTAAGTGATTTCTGGCCATTTAATGACCGTAATTAAAATTTGAACTACATCTACATGCAACGCCTAACCATAACAGTTTGAAAAAACATATTTTTGTGTACTTGTGTGCGCGTTAATTCCATGTGCAGTAAATTAGAAGGAATTTTCAAACATATTGGTCTCAAGGCATGGGCACACATGCATGGAGTGCCATGGCATTTTAATTCCAAAAAAATAAAAAATGATCAGAAAAACATGAAACCTTGCTTGATTTAATGTCATGCTACAAAGATGATGTGGTAATGAAATTGGCATGTTTAATGAAAGTTTGGACCCACACCCCTCAAAAACCGGAGCAACACACTAGAAGGCTTGTGCTTCCGAGAGGGAACAATGCATGTTTGATGACGAACGGGAGATAGCTTCCTCTTACGGCCTTCAATTTTTTTCTACGTCTAACGTTCACTACTACAATTGTAATGTGAAATTTTTGAAAATTCTAGGGGTCATTTGACCTTTTAAAGATATTTAAGTGCTTTTCTAGCCATTTAATTACCGTATTTCAAGTTTGAACTACATCTACATGCAGCGCCTAACCAAAACTGTTTGAAAAATCAACTCTATGTACTTGTGTGCGAGTTAATTCCATGTGCAGTAAATTAGAAGGAATTTTCAAACATATTGGTCTCATGACATGGACACATGCAGACGTATGCATGGAGTGACATGGCATTTTAATTCCAAAAAATAAAAAAATGATCAGAAAAACATGAAACCTTGGTTGATTTTATCTCATGCCACCAAGATGATGTGGTAAAAAATTAGCCTGTTTGACGAAAATTTGGACACACACCCCTCACAAACCAGAGCAACACAGAGAAGGTCTGTGGTTCCGACAGGGAACAATGCATGTTTGATGACGAACAGGAGATAGCTTCCTCTTACGGCCTTCAATTTTTTTCTACGTCTGACGTGCAGTAATACCACTGTCATGTGAAATTTTTGAAAATTTCAGGGGTCAGTTAACCTTTTAAAGACATTTAAGTGATTTTCTAGCCATTTAATGACCGTAATTCAAATTTGAACTACATCTACATGCAATGCCTAACCATAATGGTTTGAAAAATCATATTTTTGTGTACTTGTGTGCGAGTTAATTCCATGAGCAGTAAATTGGAAGGAATTTTCAAACATATTGGTCTCAAGGCATGGGCACACATGCATGGATAGCCATGGCATTTTAATTTCAAAAAATATTAAAAAAATGATCAAAAAAACATGAAACCTTGCCTGATTTAATGTCATGCCACCAAGATGATCTGGTAAAGAAATTGGCCTGATTGATGAAAGTTTAGACACACACCCCTCACAAACCGGAGCAACACACTAGAAGGCTCGTGGTTCCGAGAGGGAACAATGAATGTTTGATGACGAACGGGAGATAGCGTCCTCTTACTGCCTTCAATTTTTAACTACATCTAACGTGCACTAGTACAACTATCATGTGAAATTTTTGAAAATATCAGGGGTGATTTGACCTTTTAAAGACATTTAAGTGATTTTCTAGCCATTTAATGACCGTAATTCAAATTTGAACTACATATACATGCAATGCCTAACCATAACGGTTGGAAAAATCATATTTTTGTGTACTTGTGTGCGAGTTAATTCCATGTGCAGTAAATTAGAAGGAATTTTCAAACATATTGGTCTCAAGGCATGGGCACACATGCATGGAGTGCCGTGGCATTTTAATTCCAAAAAATTAAAAAATGATCAAAAAAACATGAAACCTTGCTTGATTTAATGTCATGCCACCAAGATGATGTGGTAAAGAAATTGGCATGTTTGACGAAAGTTTGGACACACACCCCTCACAAACCGGGGCAACACACTAGAAGGCTCGTGGTTTCGAAAAGGAACAATGCATGTTTGATGATGAACGGGAGATAGCTTCCTCTTACGGCCTTCAATTTTTTTTCTACATCTAACGTGCACTAATACGACTGTGATGTGATTTTTTTTTAAAATTTCATCGGTCATTTGACGTTTTAAAGACATTTAAGTGATTTTCTAGCCATTTAATGACCGTAATTCAAATTTGAACTACATCTACATTCAACGCCTAACCATAACGGTTGCAAAAATCATTTTTTGTGTACTTGTGTGCGAGTTAATTCCATGTGCAGTAAATTAGACGGAATTTTCAAACATATTGGTCTCAAGGCATGGGCACACATGCATGGAGTGCCATGGCATTTTAATTCCAAAAAAATAAAAAATGATCAGAAAAACATGAAACCTTGCTTGATTTAATGTCATGCTACAAAGATGATGTGGTAATGAAATTGGCATGTTTGACGAAAGTTTGGACCCACACCCCTCAAAAACCGGAGCAACACACTAGAAGGCTTGTGCTTCCGAGAGGGAACAATGCATGTTTGATGACGAACGGGAGATAGCTTCCTCTTACGGCCTTCAATTTTTTTTCTACGTCTAACGTTCACTACTACAATTGTAATGTGAAATTTTTGAAAATTCTAGGGGTCATTTGACCTTTTAAAGATATTTAAGTGCTTTTCTTGCCATTTAATTACCGTATTTCAAGTTTGAACTACATCTACATGCAACGCCTAACCAAAACTGTTTGAAAAATCAACTCTATGTACTTGTGTGCGAGTTAATTCCATGTGCAGTAAATTAGAAGGAATTTTCAAACATATTGGTCTCATGACATGGACACATGCAGACGTATGCATGGAGTGACATGGCATTTTAATTCCAAAAAATAAAAAAATGATCAGAAAAAAATGAAACCTTGGTTGATTTTATCTCATGCCACCAAGATGATGTGGTAAAAAATTAGCCTGTTTGACGAAAGTTTGGACACACACCCCTCACAAACCAGAGCAACACATTAGAAGGTCTGTGGTTCCGACAGGGAACAATGCATGTTTGATGACGAACAGGAGATAGCTTCCTCTTACGGCCTTCAATTTTTTCTACGTCTGACGTGCAGTAATACCACTGTCATGTGAAATTTTTGAAAATTTCAGGGGTCAGTTAACCTTTTAAAGACATTTAAGTGATTTTCTAGCCATTTAATGACCGTAATTCAAATTTGAACAACATCTACATGCAACGCCTAACCATAATGGTTTGAAAAAATCATATTTTTGTGTACTTGTGTGCGAGTTAATTCCATGAGCAGTAAATTGGAAGGAATTTTCAAACATATTGGTCTCAAGGCATGGGCACACATGCATGGATAGCCATGGCATTTTAATTTCAAAAAATATTAAAAAAATGATCAAAAAACATGAAACCTTGCCTGATTTAATGTCATGCCACCAAGATGATTTGGTAAAGAAATTGGCCTGTTTGATGAAAGTTTAGACACACACCCCTCACAAACCGGAGCAACACACTAGAAGGCTCGTGGTTCCGAGAGGGAACAATGAATGTTTGATGACGAACGGGAGATAGCTTCCTCTTACTGCCTTCAATTTTTTTCTACATATAACGTGCACTAATACAACTATCATGTGAAATTTTTGAAAATATCAGGGGTGATTTGACCTTTTAAAGACATTTAAGTGATTTTCTAGCCATTTAATGACCGTAATTCAAATTTGAACTACATATACATGCAATGCCTAACCATAACGGTTGGAAAAATCATATTTTTGTGTACTTGTGTGCGAGTTAATTCCATGTGCAGTAAATTAGAAGGAATTTTCAAACATATTGGTCTCAAGGCATGGGCACACATGCATGGAGTGCCGTGGCATTTTAATTCCAAAAAATTAAAAAATGATCAAAAAACATGAAACCTTGCTTGATTTAATGTCATGCCACCAAGATGATGTGGTAAAGAAATTGGCATGTTTGACGAAAGTTTGGACACACACCCCTCACAAACCGGGGCAACACACTAGAAGGATCGTGGTTTCGAAAAGGAACAATGCATGTTTGATGATGAACGGGAGATAGCTTCCTCTTACGGCCTTCAATTTTTTTCTACATCTAACGTGCACTAATACGACTGTGATGTGAATTTTTTGAAAATTTCATCGGTCATTTGACGTTTTAAAGAGATTTAAGTGATTTTCTAGCCATTTAATGACCGTAATTCAAATTTGAACTACATCTACATTCAACGCCTAACCATAACGGTTGCAAAAATCATTTTTTGTGTACTTGTGTGCGAGTTAATTCCATGTGCAGTAAATTAGAAGGAATTTTCAAACATATTGGTGTCAAGGCATGGGCACACATGCATGGAGTGCCATGCATTTTAATTCCAAAAATTAAAAAAATGATCAAAAAAACATCAAACCTTGCTTGATTTAATGTCATGCCACCAAGATGATGTGGTAAAGAAATTGGCATGTTTGATGAAAGTTTGGACACACACCCCTCACAAACTCGAGCGACTCACTAGAAGGTTCGTGGTTCCGAGAGGGAACAATGCATGTTTGATGACGAATGCGAGATAGCTTCCTCTTACGACCTTCAATTTTTTTTCTACGTCTAACGTGCACTAATACCACTATCATGTGAAATTTTCGAAAATTTCAGGGGTCATTTAACCTTTTAAAGACATTTAAGTGATTTTCTAGCCATTTCATGACCGCAATTCAAATTTGAAATGCATCTACATGCAACGCCTAACCATAACGGTTTGAAAAATCATATTTTTGTGTACGTGTGTGCGCATTAATTCCATGTGCAGTAAATTGGAAGGAATTTTCAAACATATTGGTCTCAAGGCATGGGCACACATGCATGGAGTGGCATGGCATTTTAATTCGAAAAAAATTAAAAAATGATCAAAAAAAACATGAAACCTTGCTTGATTTAATGTCATGCCACAAAGATGATGTGGTATATAAATTGGCCTATTTGACGAAAGTTTGGACACACACCTCTCACAAACTGGAGCAACACAATAGAAGGCTCGTGGTTCCTAGAGGGAACAATGCATGTTTGATGACGAACGGGAGATAGCTTCCTCTTACGGCCTTCAATTTTTTTTCTACGTCTAACATGCACTAATACAACGGTCATGTGAAAATTTTGAAAATTTCAGGTGTCATTTGACCTTTTAAAGCCATTTAAGTGATTTTCTAGCCATTTAATGACCGTAATTCAAATTTGAACTACATCTAACGGTTGGAAAAATCATATTTTTATGTACTTGTGTGTGAGTTAATTCCTTGTGCAGTAAATTAGAAGGAATTTTCAAACATATTGGTCCCAAGGCATGGGCACACATGCATGGAGTGCCATGGCATTTTAATTCCAAAAAAAATAAAAAATGATCAGAAAACATGAAACTTGCCTGATTTAATGAACAATTAATATATGTGATGATATTATATATATATATATATATATTCTGTCATGAACTAATGAAAAATTAATATATATATTATGAATTACATTTTCTATCTGTTTTTGTATACTAATTTGAATCTACCTGTTATCATCCACATATACAGAATGGAAAGCGTATATACACACATTGAAACAGAACATATAAGAATGGAAAATGGAGTACACACATTGAAATAGAGCAATAAACAGAGCAATACTACGATTGCTCTGAATACATAGCTATCCACGTCGAAATGACTTTTCAAAATAAAACACGTCCATGAGACCATGACAAGCAGCCCTTGCCTACGGTAGCTCTTGGCTCTGCCTGAACTTGTGCAGGCGTTCGTCCAAGCGGTCGACATGCTCGCGGTACATCTGGAGCGCGATCTAATGCGACGGCCATGTTCCTCTAATGTGCCCATGTGGACACCTAGGGCAAGGAGGTGGTCGATCCTACGGACCAGCACGTTGGCATCCAGCGGGCCGCGGACAAGGCGAACAGCGGCACCCATGCGAATGGCGTGGTGGGTGTCCAGTGCAAGTACGGCGCGGCCGGCCTCTGGTGCAAGTATGGCGCTGACGGCCTCTGCCCACTCCTAGCGAGGAATGGGCATACTGACCAGACGTGTACCCAATTGCGACGCCATGTTGAGAGCATGCAAGCGCCGATGGATCCGCTCTTGCTATGCGGCATGCCGCGCCTCTCGCTCTATGGCGCTCCAATGGTCTCGTCGTGCGGCAAGCCATAGGCTATCGGCATGGACGCGCCTAGCTTGCTCTATGGCGCGCCATCGATCATGTTGTGCGGCGAGCTACAGCCTGTCGGCGCTGACATGCCTATCTTGATCCGCGATGCTCAAGCACCATGTGCCAA
The DNA here is from genome assembly GCF_002162155.2 of Triticum dicoccoides. Taxonomy (NCBI): domain Eukaryota; kingdom Viridiplantae; phylum Streptophyta; class Magnoliopsida; order Poales; family Poaceae; genus Triticum; species Triticum dicoccoides. Next base: position 247,606,183 of record NC_041390.1, on the reverse strand, counting down.
AGTCTGCTCAACCTTGGCGATGACGCGCATAATGGCGTCGTCCATCGCATTGCCGGGGAGCACCTCGGCCACGACGGTCATGGCACCTGCTCGTTTTCCTCGTCTACTAGGTTGATGGCAGAGGCGGCGATTTGGCTGGTTCGCATGCTTGGAAAAGGTGGATGTGCTGTAGGCTGCGCTTGTCGCCTTCGTGCGTCACGCGCCGCCTATGCGCAATATCGCTGGGTGGCGGGAAACAGGTGAGGAAATGGCGGGAAACGGTGGTGTGTTCATAAAACGCCATCAATTAATGGGAACCTAGCACAGAAGGAACATCGAGTTAGCACAAGAAGGAGATGATGATTAGATGCACATGCTCTAGTGCATATAAATTGGTTGAAAAATCAAATCTGTGTCCTTGGGTGCATGCTTAGGTCCCATGCAAGAAATGGGAATGAATTTCAAACACCATGGCACCATTCATTGCCGGCAAAACATTGAGATGCCTGGTTTTTAAATTCAAGTAAATACAAAACTCGTCTGAAATTCATGAAACTTGGCATGCTATCATGGAGCGACATCAACCTGCCGTGGTAAAATTTTTGTCCCATTTGGGCTAGTTCTGGGTATATGCTTCTCACAAACTAGAGCTTCTCACAACAAGCATGATGGTTTCGGTAGGGAACGTCCCACCTCTGGGGACGAAACAATATCCATTGCCTCTTATTGCTTCCAAAATTTTCTCGTGTCAACATAGAACAACATGAGTGTTGTGTTAATTTTTGTTATTTTTCGGGGTTCGTTTGCACATTTTTATGCATTAACTGAGTTTTCAATGCATTTATGTGCATAATTCAAATTTGAACTACATGCAAATGCTCGAGTGCATATAAATTGTTTGAAAAATCAAATCTATGTCCTCGGGTGCATGCTTAGGTCCCATGCAAGAAATGGGAATGAATTTCAAACACCAGGGCACTGTTGATTGCTGGCAAAACATTGAGATGCCTGGTTTTTAAATTCTAGTAAATCCAAAACTCGTCTGAAATTCATGAAACTTGGCATGCTATCATGGAATGGCACCCGACATGATGTGGTATTTTTCGTGTCCATTTTGAGAGAAGGCGCACTCGAATAGTGACAGCCAACAAAGGCATTTTGAAAAAATAGCTGCCACTTTAATAACTCAAACATTTATATAATTCAAACCGTGTCCGTTTTATTAACCATTCACGTGATGCCACATGTCTTAGTTTTAATGGCTGTAGGAGGTGCCGTGCGGACAGCTTCTTGACCTTGACTGAATGGGAGGCGTGCGAGCGCAGTCCGGTGCGCAGGCTGACCGAGAGGAGTGCAAGCTGTCCTCGAATGCGCAGGCGCACCAAGAAGCGTGCGAGCTGTACGCTGCGTAGGCTCACTAGGAAGCGACCCTTTGACTTCCATGGCCGCACGCCTTCCTCTCCATGCGTGTGCCCCCCTCAGCGGCATGGGACGCTGAAAGCGCATTATATCGACTAGAGGGGGGTGAATAGGCGATTTTTATGAATTCTTCACTAAGGAATTTGCTAGTGAGGAAATTCCTTAGCGAAGAACTACTAGTAGCGGAAAAACTACTCAAAAGTAAACATAATAGAACACAAGCATAGTCATCATGATGAAATGAAGACAAGCACAGAGTACAGAAAGCGTAAACACGGGATAACACAGGATGAAGACAAACAAACTGAAGAAATTGAACTGAGGAAATTGAGAAAGTCTTCAGTCAAACTCTTCAAGCACAGATACGAACAAGCACTCAACACAGTTATGAGGAAATGAAACAGTTGAGGAAATAGAACCAGTGAGCTTGGTGAAGATAATGATTTGGTAGACCAGTTCCAACTGCTGTCTCAGTTGTACATCTGGTTGGAGCGGCTAGGTATTTAAACCTGAGGACACACAGTCCCGGACACACAGTCCTCACAGTATTCTCCTTGAGCTAAGGTCACACAAACCTCGCCCAATAACTCGTGGTAAGTCTTCAGGTGACTTCCGAACCTTCACAAACATGGTCACTCGGCGATCCACAATTCCTCTTGGATGCTCTAGACCTTGATGCCTAACCATCTGGAAGAAGCACAATCTTCAAAAGTAAAAAGCATCGGATCCACGCAGGATCAATCTCTTCAGTGATGCTCAATCACTTGGGGTTTGTAGGTGTTTGGGTTTGGGTTTTCCTCACTTGATGATTTTCGCTCAAAGTCCTCGGAGGATGGGATGCTCTCAAATGACAAGTGTCAGTTTCTCTTGAAGCAGCCAACCAGCTAGTGGTTGTAGGGGACAGCTATTTATAGCCTAGCGAGTAGCCTGACATGATAAGACATAAATGCCCTTCAATGATATGACCGTTACGTGGGTAGATATTTTGGGACAGCTGGCACATAGCACAGCAATGGTCGGAAATTTGAGTATCAAATTTCTCAGGGCTATCATGTTCCTCACTGTGTAGGCAATCCGCACTGGTGAATTCCTTACTCCTCAGTCAGAACAAAAATCCTCAGAGATCAGAAGAACTTCGTCTCTGTCACTGAAGAATATGACTGAACTATATGAGATTTCCAATGGCTTCGCTCGAAGGGATTGATAGGTGTAGGATTTTGAGTTCAGCATCACATGGAAATTTTTCCTTAGTATTTCCTCGACCCCATTTAACAGTACGGTGTTTTCTATGACTCAAGAAAGAGAAAATGAAACTACGAAAACAAAAGTCTTTATGCTTCATGTTCCTCGAATGAATACCAATTCTTCAGGATTGCGCCAATTTCTTCACGTTCAAAGTGTTCAGAAAGTCTTCAGAAATCCAAAGTCTTCCGTCAAAGAACTTCATTTTTAGGGGTCGACTTTCTCTGTAAATATCAAAATCCTCATAGTCTTATAGACTTGTGTACACTCATAAACACATTAGTCCCTTAACCTATAAGTCTTCAATACACCGAAATCACTAAGGGGCACTAGATGCACTTACAATCTCCCCCTTTTTGGTGATTGATGACAATATAGGTTAAGTTTTCAACGGGAATAAACATATGAAGTGTAAATACTGATATTGAGGAATTTAATTGCAAGATATAGAAGAAATCTCCCTGAAGATGTGCATGATGAGGAATTTTCTTTTGAAGCATTGCACACTTGAAGAGTAGAATCATGGAGATCTCCCCCTATATCTTGTAAATCATACACGCATTTGACATATCATAATGAAGAATTTGAAAAGCATGATGGAATATGGTGACTGATATAATTCAGCATGCGGGCATTAACATATATGAGGAATAAGCATGCAGAAAAACACATCAAACATATCAGAGCACCATCGGGTTTAAGTTTACAACTCGATCCAATGAAGTTTCAAAAGCACGAGAGTTGTAACTTAGCAAAAAAAAGCCCATATAGACAGACCTGCTTGAAGACTAACTCAAAATTCTTCCCCTTTGTCATCGAATGACCAAAACGATCAAAAATGAGGACTAACGGCCCTGAAGAATATCAAGTTGATGAAGGAGCGCCAGCGTTGTTGGGGTCGTTTGTCGTTGAAGGGCCTGCCGAAGTGTCATCCAAGTCTTCGTACTCGTCGGTATCGCGTGATGAAGAATATGAGTTGGACACCAAAGAAGGAACCTTGACCTTCTTGAATTTCTTCAGTGGAAGTGCAGACCAGTCAAAATCTTCCTTGAGACCCATTTTCTTGAGATCTTCTTCACCATACAGATGTAATAGAATGGCCCAGGTGCGACCGAAGACTTCATGGAGGTAGTAATGGTTTTTCTTCACTGCATTGTGTGTAGCAGTCATGTCATGAAGAAATGAACCAAACTGACGCTTAACCCATTTATGGTTTCGATCCACCTTCTGGTGAAGACTAAGCAGAAGCTCACGGCCAGTCATCACACGAGGAGCAGTGGCTTGAGGAGTAGACTTGGGTGCATTGGCATCAGAGTCATGTGTGGCAGAGTCAGAGTCATCATTGGTGGAATAAGATGCATCTTTGCGAAACTGACCACCCAATGGACGAATGCCTTCATCAATGACTGCAGGAGCCTTGCCCTTTTCATCAGTTGAAGTAAAAGCCTGCTTGACGACTTCAATCGGGGGCAGATAGCTAACGTGATTCTGAAAATCAGCCTTGTAGTTCAGTGAAGACCTTGTCCTGAGGAATCTCATAATCCAAGGTGCATAAGGTTTCAGCTCAAATGGAGAAAGTGCAGCATTTGCCAGAGTCCTCATGAAGAAATCGTGATAGTTGATAGGAATGCTATGAATGATGTTGAATAGCAAATTCTTTATGATGCCAACTATTTCCTCATCAGATGAGTCATGGCCTTTGATGAGACTCATTGTCCTCGTCAGAATGCGATAGATAGTTCTGGGCACATAGAGTAAATCCTTCATGAGGAATTTGGTCCTTGGGGCTTGACCAGGCTTCAAAGGCTTCATTAACACTTGCATGTAATGAGCTATGAGTTCTGGTTCATGATACAGGCAGCAAGCTCCTTCACTGGGTGGACTGATGGGCAGGGCGTGAAGCAATTCAGAGGCCGGTGCCTTACAGTGAGTATTTTCGGTCATCCAGTCCAAGACCCAGGTGTTGATATCTTCAATATCACCTGTGATATGCAATCTAGCGTAGAACTGAAGAATAAGCTCTTCATTCCAATCAACAATGTCAGAGCAAAAGTTGAGGAGGCCTGCATCACGAAGAACACTGAGCACACGAGAGAAGCAAGGTCATGATTCCATGTCCACGTGAGGAATATGCTCATGGTAGAAGATTTTGTCTTTGTTGAGAAGTAGTGAAGAATAGAAGTTGGCCTGGCTTGCAGTCCATAAATGCTTCCACCTTACACGAGCAGAGTCATAAGGATTGTACTTAGTGAAGAACATGTGCTCGCCGAAGAAATCATCATCCTTCAATTTCCACTTCTTTGAGAATGGATCCTTTGGCTTGGGGTGAGGAGTGTCAGTCAATTGCATCACAACGTCCGGGATCTCGATCTCAGGTTCCACAAGCTGAGGAATTTCAGGTGCTGCTTCAGTGGTAGCCTGGGACTTCAATTCTTCATTTACATGATCTTCAGCACAAGTGGCTGGAATTTCTTCATGGACAGATGGTGTGGCATGTGGTTCATCAGATCCCATTTGTATAGTAGTTACTAGGGACTGAGGAATTTGTTGCAATGGTGTGAAGAGTGGAGAGTTGGGGTGCTGACTTTCCCAAAATTCATCACTTAGCACAGGTGTGGTACAGCCAATGTCCACATCTTCATCTCCCATTTCTTCAACGCCGGCCTCTTCAGCAGTAAACTGAGGCATTGGCAAGGAGACAACTGGTGTTGAAGGGATTGTATCCACTTCAATTTCTTCATCCATCTGCTCTGACGAAGCAGCAGAGGGATTCTCTTCATCACATTCACTTGGAATCACATATTCTTCATCAAAAGGAACAAGGTCCTTTGATGGCATGGTTGAGATAGGAACAACATCAATGGGGTTTGCAAATGAGCTAGTCAATGGCTTCATCTTCTTCTGAGCTGAAGAATCTGATGCAGTTGATGCCTTCCTTTTCTTCACCACTACATGCTCTGCAGCCTTGGTCTTCTTCACATCTGATGCAGATGGAAGGATCATAGTTGGTGTAGGCGCAGGAGCAGAGGAATTGAGTTGTATTTCTTCAGGCGCAACTGATGCAGTTGCCCTGACTTCTTCATTTTCTTCAGGCGCACCACTAGTGGATGCCCTGGTAATTTCATCAGTGGCTGGAATGCAGTTATCAGCCCTGGAACTCACATTTTCTTCAGCAACCTGATTGTCATCAGCGGTGCTGGCATTTTCTTCAGTCGGCTGAGCAGATGCTTCAGCCTGAGGAATTTCCTGTTGCGTTGGAGCTGCAACATTGGAAGTGAACTGTTCAGTTATCTTTACAAATCTGACTTTGGCTCGTAGCCGGTCAGCATAATAGCGATCAAATTCATCACTAAGTTTCTTGATTTCAGATTGAAGAGCCACAAGTTCTTCAGGTGAAAACTTCAGAACGTTTTGCTTTAGAAAGCGCTCTTCCTAGTATTGTGCTTTCTTCACCCTCCTTCCCTGTTCAAATTTCCATTTCTCTTGATTAATGAAGTGAGTTAGTACATGACTTTGACCAGGAGTGAGGTTCAGCTCAGGCAGAGGTGTGTTGGGGTCCTTTTGCCACAAGTCAATGAAGTCTAGGATCAACTTCGGATCCAGCATTAATGGCACATTACTGCCTTTGGCTCTAGCAGCCCTGAATTGCCTGTCCCTGATGATTTCAGCAAGTTCTTCATCATCAGCTTCGTCATCATCAGAGGGAACTTGGAAAGCAACTTGTTTCTTGTGAGGACTTGGTCGAGGACCTCGTCCAACAGTGGTCTTCTTCTTCAGAAGAGTGGGAGCAGCTGAGGAACTTGCAGAGGCTCCTGAGGCAATAGATATGCATGTGATCCTTTGGCACATGGCGATATGCACAAGTGCCGAGGATTTGGTTGGAGCAGCTGAAGACTTTGGCGGAGGAGCTAAAGATTTTGTAGAAGCAGGAGCAGCGTGAGGAATTGGCCGTGAGGGATTTGAGGAATCTGGCCGTGAGGGCATACCTGAGGAACTTGGTCGTGAGGGCATTGCTGGTGAAGCATGGGGCTTGTGAGCAGGCTTCTTTGGCATGGCCTTCTTCGGCTTTACAGAGGTCTCAACAGCAGCAGCGGCAGCAGAGTCTTCATTGAATTTCCTCACTGCATCTTTTGCTTGTTTGGACAACTTGTCCTGGCGCTTGGCCCATTCATCAGGATAATCCTCACCATGCTTGAGGCTGGTGGGATTAGCTATTTGACCATGTGCCAACGGAGGTCTTGGGCATGGAGGATTTAGTGCAAATTTCTTCATATATTTGGGCGTGACATAACTGTACTCCCTCCATTCTCTTGCCCATCTCCTCTCAATCTTTTGAATGCGCACCTTGCGCTGATTTTTATCTTCCTTAGGGGGTGTGCAGTACTCAGCATAGATGTCCTCAGGTATTTCAAAGGCAGTGTTGACCTCAGGCCTCTTTCCTCCTTTCTGTGGCTTCTTACCATCAGCCTTTTTCTTCAGTTGAGGAATTTGAACAATTCAATTCTCTGAAGAGGTATGCAACTTTTCTTCGAGGAACGCTGCAAATTAGTTAAGTTGATGAGAACCTAGTGATTTAGCAGCTGACATGAGTACCTGTGAACAGAGTATAGTTGCGAGGAATTTGGAGAGGTCATATGCGTTCTCAGTAGGTTTTTGATAAAGAATAAGTTTGAGGAATTTGACCAGATAAGTCTTGAAGAATTTCACTAAGCGTTCTTTGTCTTAAGTTCCAGAGATGTATAGATCGAAAATCCACACATTTGAGGAATCTTGAAGAAAAACATAGCTTAGAGAAACGAATCAAGAACAGATGACATGTGAGGTGCTTTAGTGTGTGAAGATATGAAGAAAAACACTTTTGAGGATTTTGTAGAAATCATTTGAATCAAAGAGGGTAGTAAAAGTAACTTTTAATTACCCTGGACGAAGAACACAACGAACTGGTATGTGGAGATGTGAAGTTCGTCAGTGCAGATCTTCCACGCCGTAACTTGGCGGAGGAAGACAGCTACAGCGGCGGCGGAGTGAAGATTTCCGCGGCCGGCACAAGTACGACGACGATGAGGTTGAGGCAGTGAAGCTTCTCCTCACCGGTGACGATGATGTAGCGGTTGTGCTAGGGTTTGAGAAGCTCGAGCTAGAGAGAGGTCGAGCGGAGTAAAGGAAGTGAGGAAGGGGAAGGGGGGTATTTATTGCCACGGTGAAAAATGGTTCACCCGAAGAATTTGGACGAACGTGCCCCTGACCCTTCTCTTTCGCTTGACATGTGTCACCCACGTACTGAGAAGTGGAGATCGTGTGCGATCATGGGTGAATAGATAAGTATATCATGGGATGCAAAACGGTTTGAGCGGCAAAGCCAAAAATTTAGATAAGATAGGTTTTAAAGTTCCGTTCGCAATTTCTTCAGCTGACAAGGACAAAGTGAAGATTTTGAACGAGTGTCAAATAGAACGCACATGAAGAATTTGTGAACAGATTGGGTTGAGTATAGCATAGAGGGGGAAGGGTCCGATCACATTCACTTAGCAGAAAAACCAACTCGAAGAAATAGCCATAAGTGAATGCTATAGAGGACATAAACTCATATATATATATATATATATATATATATATATATATATATATATATATATATATATATATTATAATAATACCCTTAAGAGTCTTATTCTAATAACACCTAGTACCTTATTCTGCTAACTCCCCCACCTCCATGCCGCTGCCCCTCCCCTCCCCTCCCTGCCTTCTACCGCGGGAGCGGCCGGGAGAGCCGCCGCCCCTCCCCTCCCTGCCTCCTTCCGCGGGAGCGGCCGACAGCGGTGCCGCCCCTCCCCTCCCCGCTTTCTCCCCTCCCCCTCCACACCTTCTACCGTAGCAGTGGGCTGCGCGGGTTCTTCCCCAAATCACGCCATCCCCAGAGCCGGCGTGCACCCGCCACATCCTCCCATGGATCTACATGCATCCCGGTCAATGAGGGCAACTGGTTCCAACGGTGAAGCTCGACCTTCTAGATCCATGGCAGCAGCTATGAGGGTTGGCCTCAGAAGCAGAGCTCCAGCTGCGGCCTTCCCATGCTCTTCGTCGATCTGCCCCGTTGTCGCACCGGACGGTGCCGCCTTGCTTTCTCTCCTTTTTTCCCTCCTTACCCTCACTTCATCTCTCTTGTGCTGTAGGTGAAGCCATGGCCATCTCAAAAATCTTGTCCGCCCGTTGCTGCTCTGGATTCGGCGTCACCATGGTTTCTTGTGTCAGATCCAGCCACCGTCAGCCAGATCCGGTGCCCAGCTAGCTTCCCGGACAATTTCCGCCACCTCGCTGTGTCCTGCAGCAACGAGAGACGCCGTCATGCTCCCATCTTCCGCCCCTGCACCAGCAGCTGCTCACGGTGTCGTCCCCCAAATGCAGCTCGGTTGCCGCTCCCCGTGCAGGTCAGGTGCTGCCTTCTCTCCTTTCCGCTCGCCATGCCGCTTGGGGAGGAAAGGAGCGATGGCGGAGGAGCACGCTCATGGCGGGGGCAGAAGGGAATAGGTGCAGTTCACCCCACCGAAGGAGGCAAGGAGCGCGACCGAGCTCCCTCGCCCGATGCCAGCGATTTTTGCTTCCTCGTGCAGTTCAACAGGGCCACCAATGGCCTTCCTGCGACGACCACCTGCAAGCAGTTTGGCCAGCAGCGACGGCCACCACTCTGCTCTCTCCCCCTTATCCACATGTGTTCATTCACATAGCAGTCCGACAGCTCCACTAGCGGCATGTGCAGTTCACTCCATGCGAAGTGAGGTGCTCCTCCTCGATGGACGAAGAGTTCATAAAGAGTATTGTGCCTCACAGTATGCGGGTGTTGTGGTCCTGCAGCTCAGAGATGCTCGTGATGCCGTTCGGAGGTTGTGTGCATGCAGTACGGCTAGCGCCATCTCTTCCCATTGGTAGGTGAATCATGGCGGTGCAGCTCGGAGATGCTCGCCATGCGGTTTGGGGCTTGTGTGCGTGCAGTCGAGAGAGCGCCATCTCCATCTCTTCCCCTCTGGTCCGTCGACCATGATTCTGCAGCTCGAAGACGCTCGCCATGCGGTGCAAGGCTCATGCCTGTGCACTCAGGCAAGAGCGCCAACCATGACATGCAGTTTTGGCGACTCTTGCATGCGGTTCAGGGCTCGTTCGTGTGCAATCCAACGAGCGTCCATGCACATCTAAGTGCAGCGAGCGTCCATGCACAACAGCGCTCTACCACAACATTCAGATAAATATGATTCCCCTAGTTTGGAAAATAGACAGCTCTGGAATCTACTCCTCATAGTCGTTATATGCTGCTCTTAACTTGTGTGTGTGTGTGTGTGTTGTTATGCTTGTCTTTAGCCTGGCTCTATGGCAGCTTCATGACCCCCCCTAGGTTGCATGTGTTCCTCTTGCTGTAGCTGGTAGTAGCTCATAATATTATTTTGAAAAAACATGACAATCTTGTAAAAGAAAAAGTATCTCTGACGCTTTGTGTTTGTTGTGCTCTAGACAAGAACATTGCACATTTGTTATGTAACAGAGATTTCTTGAATAATCTAGGATAAACTATCTGATATGCTTCAAAGAAGAGTAGAAGCAAAAATTGAACAAGGTTGCTGCTGAAGCTTTTACATTGAGGACTGAGAGGAGCTGTTAAAATATTTTCCTTTCCTTTTGCCTTTTAGCAATTCACCTATTTTGCTCTGGAGTTGTCTTAAATATTTCGCTGTGATTGAGAAAAAGCTTTTGAAGTTCACTATCAAAATGAGCGACCCTGTGCTTGCAGTACGTCCAGAGAGCGCATGCGGTTTGGTGGGGCAGGCACCGCATTGTGTCATTGCGTGCGGGCATTTAAAAATGAGCAGTGGGTTGTATTTTGTGTGTGATGATTGTAACATGGAGAGAAAAGAAAAGAAATGGATGCAATTTTGTTACACTGCATCATGGGTTATTGCTCAGTTTGTAAAATCTTTCTTTGTAAAAGCAGTGCGTTCGGTGAACCGAAGAAGTATATTTTTTCAAAGTATTGTAGTTTATATTTGATAATCTGTGTGGTCCACTTTATAAAGTTTGTGTGTTTCACTATGCAATTTTTTCAAAAAGAAAATCAGTACACTTGAACCGTTCATGAGGTTCACTGGCCTTAGTCGTGTAGTCCAAAAATCCTTTATACTTAAAAAACAACAAGGAAAAACCATGCAGCTCACTTTGATTTATGATGTGGTTCATTTCTCCCAAAAAATTAAATTGCACTCATGTGTTAAAAAACAAAAATTCATTGGGAGTTGCAGTGCACTTCATCATCGCGTACGGTTCAATACACTCGGCCCGGTAGTTTAGATGAAACTACAAAATAAAATGTTAGAAAAAAATTTAAAAATAATGAATGGATATGTATGTTTTGAAGCTCACTTTGTTCTCTCACGAAGTTCGCCATAAAACTCCTTTGTGGTTCACTTGGTGATCCGAAACAAAAACACCTCGGAAAGCAGCTCACTTCTCATTACATGTGGTTCACTTGCTCAGTCCATGTGGTCCACTCGCCCGGTCTATGCACGTAAAAAATAGTGAGTTTGAAAAAAAAACTCACACGGCTCATTTACGGTAGTGTCGCAGCCCGTTTACGGTAGTCTCGAGGTTCACTTTTCGATAGTGTTGCGGTTCACCAACGATCGACATGAAGTGCACTCCACCTCATTTGAAAAAAAATTACGTCCCACAAAAAAGAAATCATGCAGTGCACCTGTCTGTCCGATGAAGTGCGGTTTTTAGTCTGAAAGCAGTGCAGTCCACATCGTTTAGGAAAGTTTATGTCCCACAAAAAAGAAAACATGTAGTGCACTTGTCTGTCCAATGAAGTGTGGTTTTCGGTCCGATGCAGTACATACGATGATTTTGGTGTCGCGGAAAAACAGAGTGTCCGCATTTCGCTAAAATCAAAATTGCTCCTAAATCATAAGGAATCGGAGAGAGTATTCTATATGAAAAAGTTGCGCCTCATGGATATCTTTCCAACGGCGTATAAATTGAATCATTTCGACCAACAGTTTCTAAAAATTTCTTGAAAAACGGCTATTGCCGCTCGTCGTCAGCCGCATGATTTTTAAAATTAACTAAAAACCATAAGGAATCTCAAAAACATTTTAACATATGAAAGTTGTGCCTCATCCTTAGCTTTCCAACGGCGTATCATACGCCTAATTTCGACAAACGGTTAGAAAACTGAAGTGAAAACAGTACCAAAAATTTTAAAAATTTTGAAAACCAGAATTCTGCGATTTAGTAAATTTGAAACTGCTCTTAGGCCGTAACGAATTCGAGAAAATAATAGATATGAAAAAGATGCGCCTCGACGATATGTTTCCAAGAGTCTGATGCCCTTTGAGGCTTTTGTACATGCCTTTCATGTACAATTCCTTCAGCCCCGCATCTTCAGTGATACTAGCAATGTCCTTAGATGAGGAATTAGTGATAGCAGAGGCAGGTGAAGAATTTGAAACATTACCAGCATTTGAACATTCAGGTGAAGAATTAGCAGATTCACGTTCAATGCACTTCAAGCATGGAGGAACAAATTCTTCCTGAGAAGCGCTGATTTGTTGAGAAAGTAATGAATCGCGCTCCTTCTGAAGATCTTCATAACTCACTCTTAGCTTTTCAAGATCTTGCTTTCTTTGAAGAAATTCATATGAAAGCTTCTCATGATCAGATAAGAGAGTGTTATGATGACACTGAAGGTTGTCAAACCTAGACTGAAGTCTCTCAAGATTTTCAATCAAGGTTTTAGCGCGATCCATTTCTTCACCCAACATATCATCACTTTTGTATAGCATGTTTTGAACCTTTTCAAAAGCCTTTTGTTGTTTTATAGCAATCTTAGCAACTTTGGGTAGGTGGGTTTGAGGTTTTCATCAGATTCATTTTCACTTGATTCAGAGGAGGGGTATTTGTAACGCCCTCGATGCGGCTATATCTCCCACGTGTCGAAGCACGACTTAGAGGCATAACCGCATTGAAAGCAATGTCGCAAGAGAGGTAATCTTCACACAACCCATGTAATACATAAGGGAAAAAGATACATAGTTGGCTTACAATCGCCACTTCACACAATACATGAATAAAGCATTACAACATCCAAATACAATCAAGGTCCGACTACGGAGCCAAAATAAAAGAAGAACCCCAAATGCGACAAGGTCCCGATCGACCCCAACTGGGCTCCATCTACTGATCAACTAGAACGAAACAACACAAAGGACAAGATCTTCATCGAGCCCCTCCTGAGCTTGGTTGCGTCATCTACACGGACTCATCGGCACCTGCAAGCTGGTTTTGGAAGTATCTGTGAGCCACGGGGACTCAGCAATCTCGCCTCCTCGCGATCAAGACTATTTCAGCTTATGGGTAAGGTAAAAGGTATGAGGTGGAGCTGCAGCAAGCGACTAGCATATATGGTGGCTAACATACGCAAATGAGAGCGAGAAGATAAGGCAAAGCACGGTCGGTAAAAGTATGATCAAGAAGTGATCCTAGAACAACCTACGTCAAGCATAACTCCAACACCGTGTTCACTTCCTGGACTCCCCCGGAAAGAGACCATCACGGTTACACACGCGGTTGATGCATTTTAATTAAGGTCAACTTCAGGTTTTCTATAACCAGAAATTAACAAATTCCCATCTGCCCATAACCGCGGGTACGGCTTTCGAAAGTTCAAATCCCTGCAGGGGTGTCCCAACTTAGCCCATGACAAGCTCTCACGGTCAACGAAGGAATAGACCTTCTAGCGGGAAGACCCGATCAGGCTCGGAATCCCAGTTACAAGACATTTCGACAGGTAAAACAAGACCAGCAAGACCGCCCGATGCGCCGACATCCTGATAGGAGCTGCACATATCTCGTTCTCAGGGCAACACCGGATGAGCGCTCCGTACAACTAAAACCAGCCCTCAAGTTTCCCCGAGGTGGCGCTGCAAAGGACTCTAGTTCGGACCAACACTTAGACAAGCACTGGCCCGGGGGGGTTAAAATAAAGATGACCCTCGGGATGTGCGACTCCCAAGGGAAAAGGCTAGGTGGCAAATGGTAAAACCAAGGTTGGGCCTTGCTGGAGGATTTTTATTCAAAGAGAACTGTCAAGGGGTTCCCATTATAACCCAACCGCGTAAGGGACGCAAAATCCAGGAACATAACACCGATATGACGGAAACTAGGGCGGCAAGAGTGGAACAAAACACCAGGCATAAGGCCGAGCCTTCCACCCTTTACCAAGTATATAGATACATTAAATAAATAAGATATAGTGTGATATCCCAACAAGTAAACATGTTCCAACAAGGAACAACATCTCCATGTTCCAACAAGGAACAAACTTCAATCTTCACCTGCAACTAACAACACTATAAGAGGGGCTGAGCAAAGCGGTAACATAGCCAAACAACAGTTTGCTAGGACAAGGTGGGTTAGAGGCTTGGTTCAACAATATGGGAGGCATGGAAAGCAAGTGGTAGGTATCGCAGCATAGGCATAGCAAAAGAGCGAGCAACTAAGCAAGCAAAAATAGAAGTGATTTCGAGGGTATGATCATCTTGCCTGAAATCCCGCAAGGAAGAAGAACGAGTCCATGGAGAAGACAAACGGACGTTGACGAACGGGTCCTCACAAACGTGACGTTACCGGAACCAACCCGAAGAAGCAAGCACCGGAAAGAAGCACACAACATAGTAAACAACCAACACATGAACATGGTATGATATGCGAGATGCGGTATGCGATGCATATGCATGATTGGACAAGGAATGCATGAACCTGGCCTCAACATGGAAATCCAAGTGTGCCACTGGAAAGGTGAGATGAAATCGCTTGAAAATGATATAAAGAATGCCAGAATCGGAGCTACGGTTTGGAAATGGCAAGCGATTCAAATATGACTCCGGTCTGCGATTTACAGCAAGTAGCCATCTAAATGCAACAAGATGAACATGCTACAACACCCAAACATGGCATCAAAATACATGGCAGGGATGCATTCAAGATTCTTAACGAAAGTCTAGCACTGAGCTACGGCCAATTCATCCAATAACAGGTTCAAACAAGCATTGAAAAAATGCAATTGATAAACAGATCTCAGACTTAGTGAAATTAACACTTGTCTGGAATTTCAGATCAGATAACACTCTTTGGAGCATGAAAACAATATGCTACAGGACTTGAACATGGCAAAGTAAAGCATGGCATGGAGATACCCAAAGAGCTTAACAAAAGTCCCTTAGTGACCTTGAGCCAAAAGGGATAAGAAAATACAATTGCAAGCATGTGAACATGGCAATAACATAATCAGTTCTCAGACTTAGTGAAAACTGGAGCATGCTGAAAACAAATATCAAGTGGGCATGTTAACGAGTTCGATGCACTCACTACAGAGCAAGGCATGACAATCTAAGCATACACCCATCAAGAATACACATTATACAAGCTAGACATGGCAAAGTAAAGCATGGCATGGAGCTACTCAAAGTGCTTAACAAAAGTCCCTTAGTGACCTTGAGCCAAAAGGGATCAGAAAATACAATTGCAAGCATGTGAACATGGCAATAACATAATTAGTCCCTGAAATCAGCATTACTAAGTGCCTCACTTTGCAAGCTTGTGCTAGTCAACACACACATCACAAAAATACATGGATAGCACCTCTGGAAAGATGGCATGGCATATAACAAAACACATGTAGAGCTCAAGGGCATATCATGCACAGAATAATCATGGCAAAAATGAAAAATATCTACTTGGAGCAGCAGATCTGACAAATAACTCAAGTAGCACTCTTCTAACAGCATTTCAGGCATCAAGATGAACTATAATGAAAATGATGCAATGAGATGAAATGATGTACTCTCCGAGACGAACATTTTGATATGCTATATGCATGAGTCGGAGCCATGGATGCGGAGTTATGATGCGACGAACATGATCATATGAATCTGGGAATCGGGGACTTAGTAGAAATAAGCGAGCATCGAATAGTTAAAACGCGCACGCGCGGGATATAGCAGGCGCTCACCCAAATTGGCTCGGCCCAGGACGGGGAAGCAGGCCGAGGTAGTGGGTCGGATCGGGCTTGGCGGCGCACGGATGCGGGAGGAGGCCCAGGGCGCAAGGCGTCGTCCTCCTCCTCGATCCCGCCTGGATCGAGGGAGGCAGAGGCGGCGGCAGCGCCGTTCGCCGGCGGGGCAGCGGCAAGGAGGGGCGGATGAGGCCGGGGAAGGCCAGGAACGAGCGGATCCGGGCGTGGGGTCCCTGGATCCGGCGACGGGCGAGGTCGGGGAGGACCACGACGAGCTCGGCGGTGGCCCTGCAAAACAATGGCGGCGGCGCAGGCTTAGAGGAGAGAGAGAGAGCAGGGGAGGAAAAGGAGGGTAAGAGGAGGCGCGGGGCACTGCCTGGCCGAGGGCGCGATGACGGCGAAACTCCGGTGGCCGGAGCGGTGACAAGAGGCGGGGAGGTGCGGTTGCCGGCGGCGAGGTACGAGGCGGCGGCGGAGAACTCCGGCGGAGGTCCGGCGAGACGGTGCGGCGCGAATCCCATCGGGCCTGGCGCGGCCCGGGGCGGGCCAGAGATGGGCCCCACGGGCCCGGCGGCAAAGTGGGGCGCGGGAGGACACATGTCGGCTCCAGATTGGACAAAGGCGGCGGCGGACATGTCCGGGCGGTGGGAAAAATGTCCGGCGGCGCGGAGGGAGTAAGATCTAGGGTTTGTACCGCGGAATTTTTGGGGGAGGCCACATATTTATAGGAAGAGGGAGCTAGGAGTGTCCAAATGAGGTGCGGTTTTTGGCCACGCGATCATGATCGAATGACCGAGATGATGGAGAGGGTTTAGGTGGGTTTTGGGCCAAATTGGAGGGGTGTTGGACTGCAACACACACGAGGCCTTTTCGGTTCCTCGGTTAACCGTTGGAGCATCAGACGAAGTCCAAATGGTACGAAACTTGACAGGCAGTCTACCGGTAGTAAACCAAGGCCGCTTGGCAAGTCTCGGTCCAATCCGGAAATGTTTAATCCCACACATGAAAGAAAGGTAGAAATGACCACCGGAGGAGAATGGAGCGCCGGAATGCAAAACGGACAACGGGGAAAATGCTCGGATGCATGATACGAACATGTATGCAATAGAAATGCACATGATGACATGATATGCAATGCAAGACACGCAAGCAATGACAAGGCAAGAACAGCGAATAACTGGATGACACCTGGCACATCGGTCTCGGGGCGTTACAAGACCCCACCACTACGAGAGGATCTCGTCCCGAGATCTAGAATGGCACCGGAGGGAAAACGGAAGAGAAAGAGGAGAGGCAAAACTAAGTTGCTTCTTTGACAAATGAGTGACACCAAAGAACCTCGAGAGGTTGAGCAAATTGAAAGAAAGAATACAACGAAGATGAATAAAGTTGAAAGCACTCCATTAGGGAAAAGAACAAGGAAGAACAACTTCGGGCAGCACTCCAGTTGAAAATGACAGAAATTGAATAAGAAATTGATAATATGAGAGGATACTTGATGAAATCACAACATACATCCTCCGGAAGTATTGAATGAATGGAACAAGGGGTAAGAAGATCTCAGACAACACTCCGGTTTAAAAGAGATGAAAAACTTGATAAAATGAAAGAGCTTGAGCAAAAGGACACAATACTCCGGTTAAAAGGATAAAACAAGAAAAGAACACGGTCCTGACAAAACAAGGAGATGGGTTGAAGAGAGCAACATCACAAAGCGTCCGGAACAAAAGTAAGAATGGAATGGAATGGAATGAACGAAGGGGAACATGATCTTGAGAGAGCACACTTACAACAAATACTAGAACGGAGTTGTTGGAAAACCAAAAACGAAAAGAATAAGCTTGATATGGTCTTATGGAATACATCTCAAATTATGAGGTGACAACCTGCCACTCACGGGAAAAGAATTGGATTGGAAAGAACAAGGAGACGAGAAGCTTATTTCACCGGGAGGGTAGATGAAGAACTTGGGTCCTTTATAAACACCATAGATAACAACAAACCTTAAGTAAGGCTTTAGGTGAAATATAACCCAAGATAATTCCAATGACGAGATTGATGGATTTAAAATACCTCATTCTTAATAACATGTGAATCATGAAACATGAACTCAAATTATCAAGAATGACATAATACCACCTCCAAAGATACGGTAGAAGGAAATTGCACTCCGGATTGCAAGATGAAGAAAACTTGAGCTTCTTAGAAAAGAATCTCGATGAAAAAGTTGGAGAAGGAATTAAATCCTTGATGAACCATCATGTAGAACCTTCATGAAGAACTACAGTAAACAAAGGAATGATCCAAAATAATTGACTGATGAAAAGAATAAGATTGAAGCCTCGCAATGATTTAGATAGAGATCTCCGTGATAATATAATTGAAAGAGGTTGGAACTCCGGGAAAAAGAGAAGATGAAACAAAAGGAATCAAGAATTTAATCATCGTGAACAAACTCCGGAAGAAAAGATTAACATATGGATGAAACAAGAATAAGAATTACATTATGCTTAACCTTCACCAATTTAATTGATGACAAGCAACGGATTTGGCATACTACTTATACTCGTAGAAAGGATTAAGATAGATATAGCATAAACTTAATAGAACACTGGTAGGATTGAGACAAGGAATGAATTGATATGATGAAGAAGTAAGAGAACACTTGAGCAACCACCATAAGAATTGAAAAGAATGATGAGAAGATAAAGAAACAACTAGAAGAATTATGAAATGAACGAAGATATTTGAGAGAATTTATATATGAGAGAACGAAGAGATCATGCACTGATTAGAGGATATTTGATCGATGCACCGGTACGATTTGGGGAATGGTAGCTGAAAGCTGAGAATGAATAAGTCTTCTGAAATGATGGGCTTCGGAGAAACAAACTGAAAACTCTCTTGAATTGCTCCCGATAGGTGGAAAGAATTCTCACAACCGAAAATGATTATGAGAGAATGGCATAAAGCTAGAATCACGAATCTTGAAGAGAAAAGAGCAAGACTGAGAGAAAAATTCTTCTTCGGTCTTCAAAATCCGATAATGATGATTGAAACACCACCATGAATTATTTAGACCTCCGGAAGAATCAAAACGAAGAGGTTGAGCCAACGATGAAAATATTTTGACAGATCTTGGAGAAGACATTTGACTGATGATAAATCATTCTTACGTCAAACTTCGAAAATAATTTGAGAATACCTCCGGGAAAAAATTAGAAGAGTCAGGTAAGATCCTGGGAAAAGACCTGTGGGTTAGGTCCCACTCAAAAGAAACACCGTTGAACGATTTAAAAGAGAGATTGCACCGGTTAAATAAAATGGCTTGAAAGAGATAACAACCTCAAAATATCTTGGACGGAATGATAATGGAGACACAAATCCTCTTAGATATTATCAGCACTCCGGAACAAATGAATAGCGAGAAATGACTAAATGTGAGGTGCACCGGCATGAGAAGGCATTTGACATACGGAAAAGAATATGATCAACACCGAAAGCTTGAATTGGATCCACCGGAGAAGAAAAGGCAAATATTAGTATCTTCATGAGAATCACCGGATAAGAACATTAAAGGAGAAGAATGGAGAGACTTCACATCAATAAGATGGATACACGATAAAGAAATCCGAGTCCTAGGATAAACAAGGGTGGGAAAATAAAGACAACTTGGGATGGATGAGCGAACACCATTGAGAAAGCTGAGATTGGATCTTGCGGATGTTGAAATGTTCGGATCACTTGAAGAGAAACACACCGGTGAAAAGGATTGACATGACAATCTCGATTATCAAGAAGGATTGGTATTCACATTGGAGTATGAAAAGACC
Organism: Triticum dicoccoides; assembly: GCF_002162155.2. Classification (NCBI taxonomy): domain Eukaryota; kingdom Viridiplantae; phylum Streptophyta; class Magnoliopsida; order Poales; family Poaceae; genus Triticum; species Triticum dicoccoides. Next base: position 247,586,650 of record NC_041390.1, on the reverse strand, counting down.
ATTTGGGGAAGGTATGGAATCAACATTTGACTTCGAAGCAACTCGAATACCACAACTCAAAACCAAAAACAAAGGATTGGCTTGCAGAATAAGCCAGAACAAACATATGATAGAGATTTCATCCGAAGTGTTCGTGGTGGGGCCTACACAGGCTCGACCGTACAGCACCATCATGTACACGGCAGTGCACATGACATACGAAGTGTCCCCGAGTCGGCATAGCCAAGGACTCTTTAAGACACAACGAGACCACTGTAAAACCAACCGTGGATAGGCGGACCACTAGACGTCGAACCCCAATTTCATATCATACATCTGTCGGAAAGATATCCTAAGAGCTACTTGAATTCCCACCTATGAAACTCCTGAACCTTTCCGGTTATGCAATCAGGTGTTGAGGATACATGGGAAGCATAATATCTCACCCAAACTAGAAAATCCTACATCCAGCTGTATCCATCCTTCAACACATAACTAAGAAACCTTCGGAAATCATCTATCTCAACCTTCGAAAAGCATCCGTTATACGAGTTATGGCAATACTCCCGAACTCCCGCCCCAGTACTGGGTGGCGTCGAGGTTATCTCACCAACGAACTACATAAAAGAGATTTTCGATGTCGACGTACTAATCTCAGGTATTCCAGAATTGCAACGATAAAATTGTGACGACAACACCTCGGAGCTCAACTCCCCGGGACACCTCCACAAAACCCCTGACAGGAGGCACCAAGACAATGTTCTCTTCACGAAACCATCGGAACGATTCCAAGATACCCGCGTGATCCTAAATTTTTTTTAGTGAAATTTGAGAAGAGAAGAGTCAAAACTCTACGTCAGGATGCCTTACCAGAGCGATGAGGAGACTGGGAAGTAAAAATAATTCCTAAACTCTCCGATATATAATTCCTAAATGACTCAAAACATTTTTCTAGACACAACTTGGCTGCTAAAAACGATCAAGCAATGGGGCTCCTAAGGTCGGGGAAGGCTCTGATTACCAACTTGTAACGCCCTCGATGCGCCTATATCTCCCACGTGTCGAAGCACGACTTAGAGGCATAACCGCATTGAAAGCAATGTCGCAAGAGAGGTAATCTTCACACAACCCATGTAATACATAAGGGAAAAAGATACATAGTTGGCTTACAATCGCCACTTCACACAATACATGAATAAAGCATTACAACATCCAAATACAATCAAGGTCCGACTACGGAGCCAAAATAAAAGAAGAACCCCAAATGCGACAAGGTCCCGATCGACCCCAACTGGGCTCCACTACTGATCAACTAGAATGAAACAACACAAAGGACAAGATCTTCATCGAGCACCTCCTGAGCTTGGTTGCGTCATCTGCACAGACTCATCAGTACCTGCAAGCTGGTTTTGGAAGTATCTGTGAGCCACGGGGACTCAGCAATCTCGCCCACTCGCGATCAAGACTATTTAAGCTTATGGGTAAGGTAAAAGGTATGAGGTGGAGCTGCAGCAAGCGACTAGCATATATGGTGGCTAACATACGCAAATGAGAGCGAGAAGAGAAGGCAAAGCACGGTCGGTAAAAGTATGATCAAGAAGTGATCCTAGAACAACCTACGTCAAGCATAACTCCAACACCGTGTTCACTTCCCGGACTCCACCGGAAAGAGACCATCACGGTTACACACGCGGTTGATGCATTTTAATTAAGGTCAACTTCAGGTTTTCTAAAACCGGACATTAACAAATTCCCATCTGCCCATAACCGCGGGCACGGCTTTCGAAAGTTTAAATCCCTGCAGGGGTGTCCCAACTTAGCCCATGACAAGCTCTCACGGTCAACGAAGGAATATACCTTCTAGCGGGAAGACCCGGTCAGGCTCGGAATCCCGGTTACAAGACATTTCGACAGGTAAAACAAGACCAGCAAGACCGCCCAATGCGCCGACATCCTGATAGGAGCTGCACATATCTCGTTCTCAAGGCAACACCGGATGAGCGCTCTGTACAACTAAAACCAACCCTCAAGTTTCCCCGAGGTGGCGCTGCAAAGGACTCTAGTTCGGACCAACACTTAGACAAGCACTGGCCCGGGGGGGTTAAAATAAAGATGACCCTCGGGATGCGCGACTCCCAAGGGAAAAGGCTAGGTGGCAAATGGTAAAACCAAGGTTGGGCCTTGCTGGAGGAGTTTTATTCAAAGCGAACTGTAAAGGGGTTCCCATTATAACCCAACAGCGTAAGGAACGCAAAATACGGGAACATAACACCGATATGACGGAAACTAGGGCGGCAATAGTGGAACAAAACACCAGGCATAAGGCCGAGCCTTCCACCCTTTACCAAGTATATAGATACATTAATTAAATAAGATATAGTGTGATATCCCAACAAGTAAACATGTTCCAACAAGGAACAACATCTCCATGTTCCAACAAGGAACAAACTTCAATCTTCACCTGCAACTAACAACGCTATAAGAGGGGCTGAGCAAAGCGGTGACATAGCCAAACAATAGTTTGCTAGGACAAGGTGGGTTAGAGGCTTGGTTCAACAATATGGGAGGCATGGAAAGCAAGTGGTAGGTATCGCAGCATAGGCATAGCAAAAGAGCGAGCAACTAAGCAAGCAAAAATAGAAGTGATTTCGAGGGTATGATCATCTTGCCTGAAATCTCGCAAGGAAGAAGAACGAGTCCATGAAGAAGACAAACGGACGTTGACGAACGGGTCCTCACAAACGTGACGTTACCGGAACCAACCCGAAGAAGCAAACACCGGAAAGAAGCACACAACATAGTAAACAACCAACACATGAACATGGTATGATATGTGAGATGCGGTATGCGATGCATATGCATGATTGGACAAGGAATGCATGAACCTGGCCTCAAATGGAAATCCAAGTGTGCCACTGGAAAGGTGAGATGAAATCGCTTGAAAATGATATAAAGAACGCCAGAATCGGAGCTACGGTTTGGAAATGGCAAGCGATTCAAATATGACTCCGGTCTGCGATTTACAGCAAGTAGCCATCTAAATGCAACAAGATGAACATGCTACAGCACCCAAACATGGCATCATAATACATGGCAGGGATGCATTCAAGATGCTTAACGAAAGTCTAGCACTGAGATACGGCCAATTCATCCATTAACAGGTTCAAACAAGCATGGCAAAAATGCAATTGATAAACAGATCTCAGACTTAGTGAAATCAACACTTGTCTGGAATTTCAGATCAGATAGCACTCTTCGGAGCATGAAAACTATATGCTACAGGACCTGAACATGGCAAAGTAAAGCATGGCATGGAGATACCCAAAGAGCTTAACAAAAGTCCCTTAGTGACCTTGAGCCAAAAGGGATAAGAAAATACAATTGCAAGCATGTGAACATGGCAATAACATAATCAGTTCTCACACTTAGTGAAAACTGGAGCATGCTGAAAACAAATATCAAGTAGGCATGTTAATGAGCTCGATGCACTCACTACAGAGCAAGGCATGACAATCTAAGCATACACCCATCAAGAATACACATTATACAAGCTAGATATGGCAAGAACAATAGCATAGCATGCACGGATCAACTACAACATCCTCGGCAAAATCGCTAACAAGTAGATAATCTGCCCAGATTCACGAAATAGCAAAAGTAGAGCTCGATTGACTCAAGCTAGGGTGCTCCATAATTGCAAAAAGGCATCGATGGATAGAGTACTACAAGATTAACAAAACATCCTTACTTATCATCCTCAAAAGAGGCACGAATCACTAGGAAACAACATGAACATATGGCAATATGAGATAAACAGGTCAAGGACTTAGTGGAATTGCAAAGTCCCTAAAATCAGCATTACCAAGTGCCTCACTTTGCAAGCTTGTGCTAGTCAACACACACATCACAAAAATATATGGATAGCACCTCTGGAAAGATGGCATGGCATATAACAAAACACATGTAGAGCTCAAGGGCATATCATGCACACAATAATCATGGCAAAAATGACAAATATCTACTTGGAGCAGCAGATCTGACAAATAACTCAAGTAGCACTCTTCTAACAGAATTTCAAGCATCAAGATGAACTCTAATGAAAATGATGCAATGAGATGAAATGATGTACTCTCTGAGACGAACATTTTTATATGCTATATGCATGAATCGGAGCCACAGATGCGGAGTTACGATGCGACGAACATGAGCATATGAATCTGGGAATCGGGGACTTAGTAGAAATACAGTGAGCGTAGAATAGTTAAAACGCGCATGCACGGGATATACCAGGCGCTCACCCAAATGGGCTCGGCCCAGGACGGGGAAGCAGGCCGAGGTAGTGGGCCGGATCTGGCTTGGCGGCCCACGTATGCGGGAGGAGGCCCAGGGCGCAAGGCGTCCTCCTCCTCGATCCCGCCTGGATCGAGGGAGGCAGAGGCGGCAGCGGCAAGGAGGGGCGGAGGAGGCCGAGGAAGGCCGGGAACGAGCGGATCCGGGCGTGGGGTCCCCGGATCCGGCGACGGGCAAGGTCGGGGAGGACCACGATGAGCTCGGCGGCGGCCCTGCAAAACAATGGTGGCGGCGGCGCGGGCTTAGAGGAGAGGGAGAGCAGGGGAGGAAAAGGAGGGGAAGAGGAGGCGCGGGGCACTGCCTGGCCGAGGGCGCGACGATGGCGGAACTCTGGTGGCCGGAGCGGTGACGAGAGGTGGCGAGGTGTGGTTGCCAGCGGCGAGGTACGAGGCGCCGACGGAGAACTCCGGTGGAGGTCCGGCGAGACGGCGCGGCGCGGATCCCCTCGGGCCTGGCACGGCCTGGGGTGGGCCGGAGATGGGCACCACGGGCCCGGCGGCAAAGTGGGGCGCGGGAGGACACATGTCAGCTCCGGATTGGACGAAGGCGGCGGCGGACATGTCTGGGCGGTGGGAAAAATGTCCGGCGGCGTAGAGGGAGTTGGATCTAGGGTTTGTACCGCGGAATTTTTGGGGGAGGCCACATATTTATAGGAAGAGGGAGCTAGGAGTGTCCAAATGAGGTGCGGTTTTCGGCCACGCGATCGTGATCGAACGACCGAGATGATGGAGAGGGTTTAGGTGGGTTTTGGGCCAAATTGGAGGGGTGTTGGACTGCAACACACACAAGGCCTTTTCGGTTCCTCGGTTAACCGTTGGAGCATCAGACGAAGTCCAAATGGTACGAAACGTGACAGGCGGTCTACCGGTAGTAAACCAAGGCCGCTTGGCATGTCTCGGTCCAATCCGGAAATGTTTAATCCCCACACATGAAAGAAAGGTAGAAATGACCACCGGAGGAGAACGGAGCACCGGAATGCAAAACGGACAACGGGGAAAATGCTCGGATGCATGAGACGAACATGTATGCAAAAGAAATGCACATGATGACATGATATACAATGCAAGACACGCAAGCAATGACAAGGCAACAACAGCGAATAACTGGACGACACCTGGCACATCGGTCTCGGGGCGTTACAGTATTTGAGTAGCTTGGCACCTTTTGCCGTGAAGCAATAGGTGGGAGCGTAGTCATCATTGTTTCCATCAGCCATGTTGGTGAACCCATTTTCTTCAGAGTTGAAGATGGACTTGCTGACAAAAGCAGTAGCGAGAGCCAAGGCTTGTTACACCAGACTCAGACACCTCAGATGTCTCATCTTCCTCATGTTCCTCAGATTCAGCCTCAGAGTCCATTTCCTTGCCAATGAATGCCCGAGCCTTATTGGAGATGCTCTTCTTGTAAGATGAAGACTTCAAGGATTTTGATGATGAAGATTTTGAGGATTTATTCCTATTCTTCGCATCATCCAAACTATAATCCTTATATTTCTTCTTCTTTGATTCCTTTTCCCACTAAGGACAATCTTGAATATAGTATCCAGGTTTCTTACATTTGTGACAAAGCCTCTTCTTGTAGTCACTGGATGAGGAATCAATGCTCCTTGAGGATTTTCCGAAGCGACCACATCTTGAGAACCTCTGGAATTTCTTCGCGAGCAGTGCTAGCTCATGGCTCAATTCTTCAGGATCACCAAGGCTGCTACCAGAATCTTCATCTTCAGATTCAGACACTGCCTTGGCCTTTAGGGCACGTGATCTGCCATAGCTCGAACCAATGAGATATCTCTTCTCAGCAAGCTGGAACTCATGAGTATTTAGCCTCTCGAGGATATCAGCGGGATCAAGTGACTTGTAATCAACACGTTCTTGTATCATCAATGCCAGAGTATCAAATGAGGAATCAAGCGATCTCAGCAATTTCTTCACCAACTCATGGTTGGTGATGTCAGTGGCACCAAGTGCTTGAACCTCATTTGAGATGTCAGTGAGGCGATCGAAGGTCTGCTGAACATTTTCATTGTTGAGTCTTTTGAAGCGGTTGAATAGATTGCAAAGAACATCAACTCAAGAGTCACACTGTGTTGAGACTCCTTTATTGACTTTGGACAGCCTATCCCAGATAAGCTTAGTAGTTTCCAAAGCACTCACTCTTCCATACTGTCTTTTGCTCAGATGGTCACATATGATATTCTTCGCTTGAGAGTCGAGTTGCTTAAATCTCTTCACATCAGCAACATTCAGAGAAGGTGTGACTGAGGGAACACCATTTTCCACAACATACCAGAGATCGTTATCAATTGCCTCAAGATGCATTCGCATCTTATTTTTCTAGTAGGGGTAGTCTGTCCCATCGAAGGTAGGTCACCCAGTAGAGACCTTGATCATACCTGCAGTCGACATAACTAAAACTCCAGGCGGTTAAACCAAAATCACATAGAACAAGGGAGTACCTTGCTCTGATACCAATTGAAAGTGCGTTATATCGACTAGAGGGGGGGTGAATAGGCGATTTTTATGAATTCTTCACTGAGGAATTTGCAGGTGAGGAAATTCCTTAGCGAAGAACTAATAGCAGTGGAATAAGTACTCAAAAGTAAACATAACAGAACACAAGCATAGTCATCATGATGAAATGAAGATAAGCACAGAGTAAAGAAAGCGTAAACACAGGATAACACAGGATGAAGACAAACAGACTGAAGAAATTGAACTTAGGAAATTGAGAAAGTCTTCAGTCAAAGTCTTCAAACACATATACGAACAAGCACTCAACACAGTTATGAGGAAATGAAAGAGTTGAGGAAATAGAACCAGTGAGCTTGGTGAAGACAATGATTTGGTAGACCAGTTCCAACTGTTGTCTCAGTTGTACATCTGGTTGGAGCGGCTAGGTATTTAAACCTGAGGACACACAGTTCCGGACACACAGTCCTCACCGTATTCTCCTTAAGCTAAGTACACACAGACCTCGCCCAATAACTCGTGGTAAGTCTTCAAGTGACTTCTGAACCTTCACAAACTTGGTCACTCGGCGATCCACAATTCCTCTTGGATGCTCTAGACCATGACGCCTAACCGTCTGGAAGAAGCACAATCTTCAAAGGTAAAAAGCGTCGGATCCATGCAGGATCAATCTCTTCAGTGATGCTCAATCACTTGGGGTTTGGAGGTGTTTGGGTTTGGGTTTTCCTCACTTGATGATTTTCCATCAAAGTCCTCGGAGGATGGGATGCTCTCAAATGACAAGTGTCAATTTCTCTCGGAGCAGCCAACCAGCTAGTGGTTGTAGGGGGGTGGCTATTTATAGCCTAGGGAGCAGCCCGACATGATAAGACATAAATGCCCGTCAATGATATGACCATTTGGTGGGAAGATATTTTGGGACAGCTGGCGCATAGCACAGCAACGGTCGGAAATTTGAGTATCAAATTCCATAGGGCTATCATGTTCCTCACTGTGTAGGTAATCCGCACTGGCGAATTCCTAACTCCTCAGTCAGAACAAATTCCTCAGAGATCAAAGGAACTTCGCCTCTGTCACTGAAAAATATGACTGAACTGTGTGAGATTTCCAATGACCTCGCTCGAAGGGATTGGTAGGTGTAGGATTTTGAGTTGAGCATCACATGGAAAATTTTCCTTATTATTTCCTTGACCCCCTTTAACAGTACGGTGTTTCCTATGACTCAAGAAAGAGAAAATGAAACTACGAAAACAAAAGTCTTCATCCTTCATGTTCCTCGAATGAATACCAAGTCTTCAGGATTGCGCCAATTTCTTCACTTTCAAAGTCTTCAGAAAGTCTTCAGAAATCCAACGTCTTCAGTCGAAGAACTTCATTTTTAGGGGTCGACTTTCTCTGTAAATATCAAACTCCTCATAGTCTTCTAGACCTGTGTACACTCATAAACACATTAGTCCCTTAACCTATAAGTCTTCAATACACCAAAATCACTAAGGGGCACTAGATGCACTTACAGACGTCGTCGTCGAATGCTACCTCTCGGCGCCGCCAGCTGCGGCCCTCCCGTCCCCTGCCCTTCGCCCCCGGGACGACATGATGCAAAGTGAGAGTAGGATTTGTGCATTTCTTCAACGCAAATGGTTCTTTTGTATGACCCGTGTGCAACCACTCACAAACAATTGGGTGAGATTTACATCTGTCATATTGGGTATGTTACCATTTGTCAAATTGAAAGATTGATATTTGTTGATCTAGTAACATTGACATTTGTCAACCTTGTAACACTGGGATTTGTCAAAATATGAACATAAAATCAGCAATATCTAATTTTTGCAACTAAAATTCAGTAATTAAGCATAGATTTCATTCATATATTAAGTAGTCATTCTTAATTTATACAAACAGTTCAACACGATAGCTGAACCGACCAAACTTTTCCCCAATTGTTGCCAACCATGTACTGAAATAGCTAGTTTAACTATATATACTAGCTAATTTTAAGTACGTTGTACAGTTCCACCACATCTATAGTCAAATGAACTGAACAAAATAGCCCCTAAATACTACTACTACTGCGGAGGGGCTTTGTACTACTTCTGTCTGCCTCTCCTCTACCGAGCGCGCTTAGTAAGAGGCGGAGGAGGAGGAGCCTACCGATGAGCAGGGAAACCGCAATACGGTGCCTACCGCTGTTGCAGCTTCAGCGACGGTCACCTCGAACGTCCTCTGCCGCTCCAGACGACCCGTCTCGAAGTGGTGGTTCTCCTCGTAGATCTCCTGATTTCTCACCTCTGAGGCGTCGTGTGTCGCGGCCACGATAGTGGTAAGGCTCTTTGCATGCTCAATGAGGCACTCCTCGTCCTCCTGCAGGAACTCGGTGTAGCGCACAAGGTCGCTGACACACGTGCGGGCATCCACCTCCGCCCCCTGCCTTCGGGCGGTGGTGGCGTAGCGGGTGATGACCCGACGCTCGACGATGGGCTGGCGGCCACGGCGGCCGACGACGGGGTGGCGGCCACGACCACCACCTCCTGCCTTCGGGCCGCGGTGGCGGAGCGGGGTGATGGCCCTAGCTTTCGACGGTGGTGTGATGGCAATGGCGGCCGGCAACAGCTGCCGACGGGACGGACTGGTGCCATTGGCGATTGTGGGAGAAGCAGACGAGATTAGCTATAGGAAAGGAGTGGAAAATGCGACACGGGACTCGCCGGCCGTGAGGGTTTTTATAGCAGGCCGGTAAGCATTGGGATTTTGCGGGATTTCACCGAGTTGGGCGGGAAGCTTGCGCGGGAATGGGCTCACCGATGACTCATTGGCGCCACTGTTTGCCCAAAAGAACGCCCCCGCGCGCTGCGCAGGCCTGCGCTGTAAGCCGTCTGCGGCAGCGGGGTGACAAGACGTGCGAGAGGAGGACAAAAGGCCAAGTACACATATGGTTAATAAAAATATTTTTAATTTAATTACCTAGTATACCCCCGTCCTGGTTTATAAGTATGATTTAACTAATAAAATACGAATTCATGTCGCCAAAGATTATATATTCAGTTCGTATTTGAACATAGTTTCCAATTATATAATTTTTATAACATGCATTAACATTTTGTTCGTTAAATTTGAGGGCAAAGTATGGCACAGAATATAAAGGGGACTATAGACTAGACAGAGGTGGTAGCACACGGCCGCTCTGTACGCAGCGACACAACTGTCGGCCGGCTTGTAGGCGACCATTTCCAGCATGTTCAACTGCTCTATGCGTGTGGTTCCTTGCGGTTCAGGCGGCCGTGGCGTGCTCATCTCGCGTCCCGCCACGCGCGCTCTGCTCTCGCGTCCCTTCGGGTGCTCTGCCCTCGTCCCTCAACGCGCACTGCCAGTTTTTAGGGCCGGCGCACGATCACGCACGTTCGTGTGCATGCAAGTTGCACCGGGCGCGACGCGACGATGCAGTTACCTGCCGCAAAAACTGCCATGTGGACGTGCCAAGAATCCATGCCACCCGGCCCCCTTTTATTCCTGCGGCCATTTACCTTCATCTCTCGTCTCACACGACACAATAAGCACACCCACAAGGACACATACAGAGAGGACATCAAGTGGTTCCAATGGCGCTCCCCGTGGCTCCAATGGCACTCCGAGCGGCCGACAACGACAGTGGCAGGAAGTTCACCACGAAACACGTCATGGACACCCATGTGAGGGGGAAGGCTCTCTCGGTGGTGTACACGAATGATCTGGTCTCGGTGGAGAGCTCCATGCAAATGGTGGAGCGGTTCCTTACCGAGGACAAGTACCAAGTGGTCGGCTTCGACCTCTAGTACACCATGGGTCGTGCCGGGCATGATCAGAATAAGCCGGAACAAACATGTGATAGAGATTTCGTCCAAAGTTTTCGTGGTGGGGCCTACACGGGCTCGATCGTACAACACCATCATGTACAAGGTAGTGCACATGACATACGAATCGTCCACGAGTCAGCATAGCCAAGGACTCTTTAAGACACAACAAGACCACTGTAAAACCAACCGTGAATAGGCGGACCACTAGACGTCGAACCCCAATTTCATATCATACATCTGACGGAAAGATATCCTAAGAACTACTTGAATTCCCACTTATAAACTCCCGAAATTTTCCGGTTATGCAATCAGGTGTTGGGGATACAGGGGAAGCATAATATCTCACCCAAAACTAGAAAATCCTACATCCAGCAGTATCCATCCTTCAACACATAGCCAAGAAACCTTCGGAAATCATTTACCTCAACCTTCAAAAAGCATCTGTTATACGAGTTATGGCAATACTCCCGAACTCCCGCCAAAGTACTGGGTGGCGTCGAGGTTATCTCACCAACCACTGCATAAATGAGATTTTTTTCGATGTCGGCGAACTCAGGTATTCCAGAACTGCAACGATAAAATTGTGACGACAACACCTCGGAGCTCAACTCCCCGGGACAATGCCACAACCCCTAAATGTCAGGAGGCACCAATAACAATGTTCTCGTCACAAAATCATCGAAACGATTCCAAGATACCTGCGTGATCCTAATTTTTTTGTGAAATTTGAGGAAAGAAGAGTCAAAACTCTACATCAGGAGGCCTCACCAGAGCGAGAAGGGACTGAGGAGTAAAAAGAATCCTACTCTCTGATATATATAATCCTCTAAGACTCAAAACATTTTTTCTAGACTGAACAACGTCAGCGATTCGATCAAGCAGGGGGTTCCTAAGTCGGGGAAGGCTCTGATACCAACTTGTAACACCCATGATGCGGCTATATCTCCCACGTGTCAGAGCACGACTTAGAGGCATAACCGCATGGTAGGCATGTCGCAAGAGGGGTAATCTTTACACATCCCATGTACTAAATAAGAAAGGGATAAAGAGCTGGCTTATAATCGCCACTTCAAACAATACATAAATATCATACGTCATCCAGAAGACAATCAAGGTCCGGCTACGGAACCAAAATAAAGAAAGACAACCCCAATTGCTAGATCCCCGATCGCCCCAACCGGGCTCCTCTACTGATCATCCGGAAAGGACACATAGTAACGACCCAAATCCTCGTCGAACTCCCACTTGAGTTCGGTAGCGTCCCCTGCACTGGCATCATCGGCACCTGCATCTATTTTGGAAGTATCTGTGAGTCACGGGGACTTAGCAATCTCACACCCTCGCGATCAAGACTATTTAAGATTAAAGGTAGGAAAGTGTAGTGAGGTGGAGCTGCAGTAAGCACTAGCATATATGGTGGCTAACTTACGCAAATTAGAGCGAGAAGAGAAGCAAAGCACGGTCGAGAAGCTAAAAATGATCAAGAAGTTATCCTGAGACTACTTACGTTCAAGCATAACACGGGACTATGTTCTCTTCTCGGACTCCGCCGAAAGACCATCACGACAACACACGTGGTCGATTCATTTTCTTTAAGTTAAGTTTCAAGTTTGCTACAACCGAATATTAACAAACTTCCATCTGCCCATAACCGCGGGCACGGCTTTCGAAAGTTCAAAACCCTGCAGGGGTGTCCTAACTTAGCCCATCACAAGCTCTCATGGTCAACGAAGGATATTCCTTCTCCCGGGAAGACCCGATCAGCCTTGGAATCCCAGTTACAAGACATTTCGGTAAAGGTAAAACAAGACCAGCAAAGCCACCTGATGTGCCGACAAATCCCGATAGGAGTCGCACGTATCTCATTCTCAGGGAAACACCGGATGAGACTGGCTACGGGTAAAACCAAACCTCTAGTTTCCCCGAGGTGGCCCTGCAGGTAGCTCGGTTCGGACCAACACTCAGAGGAGCACTGCCCCGGGGGGGTTTAAAATAAAGATGACCCTTGAGTCTGCAGAACTCAAGGGAAGGTATATGGGGGTAGGTAGGCAAATGGTAAATCCAAGGTTGGGCCTTGTTGGAGGAGTTTTGTTCATGGCGAATTGTCAAGGGGTTCCCATAACACCCAACCGTGTAAGGAACACAAAATTGAGGAACATAACACCGATAGAGTTGGCTTATAATCCCCACTTCAAACAATACATAAATATCATACATCATCCAGAATACAATCAAGGTCCGACTACGGAACCAAAATAAAGAAAGACAACCCCAATTTCTAGATCCCCGATCGCCCCAACCGGTCTCCTCTACTGATCATCCAGAAAGGACACATAGTAACGACCCGAATCCTCGTCGAACTCCCACTTGAGTTCGTTAGCGTCCCCTGCACTGGCATCATCGGCACCTGCATTTGGTTTGGAAGTATCTATGAGTCACGGGGACTTAGCAATCTCACACCCTCGCGATCAAGACTATTTAAGCTTAAAGGTAGGAAATGGTAGTGAGGTGGAGCTGCAGCAAGCACTAGCATATATGGTGGCTAACTTACGCAAATGAGAGCGAGAAGAGAAGCAAAGCACGGTCGAGAAGCTAAAAATGATCAAGAAGTGATCCTGAGACTACTTATGTTCAAGCATAACACGAGACCGTGTTCTCTTCTCGGACTCCGCCGAAAGACCATCACGACAACACACGCGGTTGATTCATTTTGTTTAAGTTAAGTTTCAAGTTTGCTACAACCGAAAATTAAAAAATTTCCATCTGCCCATAACCGCGGGAACGGCTTTTGAAAGTTCAAAACCCTGCAGGGGTGTCCCAACATAGCCCATCACAAGCTCTCATGGTCAACGAAGGATATTCCTTCTCCTGGGAAGACCTGGTCAGCCTCGGAATCCCAGTTACAAGACATTTCGGCAATGGTAAAACAAGACCAGCAAAGCCACCCGATGTGCTGACAAATCTCGATAGGAGTCGCACGTATCTCATTCTCAGGGAAACACCGGATGAGACTAGCTACGAGTAAATCCAAACCTCAAGTTTACCCGAGGTGGCCCTGCAGGTAGCTCGGTTCGGACCAACACTCAGAGGAGCACTGGCCCGGGGGGGGGGGTTTAAATAAAGATGACCCTTGAGTCTGCAGAACTCAAGGGAAGGTATATGGTGGTAGGTAGGCAAATGGTAAATCCAAGGTTGGGCCTTGCTGGAGGAGTTTTATTCAAGGCGAACTGTCAAGGGGTTCCCATAACACCCAACCGTGTAAGGAACACAAAATCCAAGAACATAACACCGATATGACGGAAACTAGGGCGACAAGAGTGGAACAAAACATCAGGCATAAGACCAAGCCTTCCACCCTTTCCCAAGTATATAGGTGCATTAAAGTAAAAATTATATAATAATGATATCCCAACAACATCCATGTTCCAACATGGAACAAACTTCATCTCCACCTGCAACTAGCAACGCTATAAGAGGGGCTGAGCAATGCGGTAACATAACCAAACAACGGTTTGCTGGGAAAGGTGGGTTAGAGGCTTGACATGGCAATATGGGAGGCATGATATAGCAAGTGGTAGGTATCGCGGCATAGCAATAGAGCGAACAACTAGCAAGCGAAGATAGAAGTGATTTCGAGGGTATGGTCATCTTGCCTGCAAAGTTCTCCGAGTTGACGAAAGCTTGATCCTCGTAAGCGTACTCAACAGGTTCCTTGATCACGTACTCGTCTCTCGGCTCTACCCAAAGTAAGAACACAAGAAAAGGAAACAACAATCAACCACGGTGCAATGCGCAAGCAACATGATGCGAAACATGACATGATATGCAATGCATATGCGTGCTCCGAAAGGGAAAGATTGAACCACGACTCAACTTGGAAAACCAAGTGTGCTGCTAGAAAGATGAGATGATTTCGGTTGAAATCGATATAAAGATCACCGGAATCGGATGCACGGTTTACAAATGGCAAGCAAAACAAGAATGGCACAAGTCTGCGATTAACAGCACGATGCCAATTAGAATGCAACAAGAAACTAAGCTACTGCACTCCAACATAGAAAAAAAACATATGGCAGTGATCTACTAAAGATGCTTGACAAAAGATGAACACTAAGCTATGGCTAATTCACACAATAGCAGGTTCAAACAAGCATGGCAAAAGTGCAAAAGATATCGGCATCACAGACTTGGTAAAAATAACAACATGCCAGGAAATAACATCAGGAAGAAATGTTTAGAGCAAGCCAACAACATGCTACAGGAACATATCATAGCAAAGCAAGGCATGGCATGAATTTACTCAAAGCATAGAACGCAAGTCCCTTACTGTGCATAAGCCAAAAAGGATCAGAAGATATGATGGCACCCATGTAAACATAGCAAGTTTCGTTAATAGATTCGGACTTAACAGAAAACTGAGCAAGGCATAAACAGAATTACAAAGGAATCTTTGTGAGCTCGATTCACTCAACACATGGCATTGCATGACAAGATAAGCATAGCATCAGCAAGATGGCATGACCATGAAGCTAACCATGGCAAGAACAATCTCATAGCATGCATGGATCAACTAGAACAACCTTGGCAAAAGTGATTAACATGTAAACAACCTGCCAGGAACATTTTATAGCAAAAGTAGAGAAAGCTTAATTCATGCTAGGGCACTCCATAATTGCAAACAGGGGCATGGATGGATAGAGCAAAACCATATGTACAAATCATCCTTACTGAAGCAACTAAAATAAAGCATGTATCTCACTGTAGCAACATGGTTACATGTCATCAAAATAACAACAGGAAAGGACTTACCAAAATCCTGAGATCCTGAAATCAGCAATATCAGGGGGACAGGACTTAGGAAAATTAGACCTCCGAAATTCCTAGATCTAGGGTTTCGTCTTGCACGGATGTCGAGGTTCGCCTGGAGTGGATCTCACTGGAATTGGACGGGGCGGCGCCGGAGCTGAACGGAGTGGAGGAGGGAGGTCGCCGGAACGGGGTCGGCCGGATCCGGGCTGCGGGCGCCGGAGGACGGTGCAGAGGAGGCCGGGGGGTGCGGCGCGGTGCACCAGCGAGGTTCAGCTAGCGGCGCCGGAGAAACCGGACGGCGTGCTCAGGCGCAGGTGGCGGCGGGCGCACGGGCGCAGGCGGCGGCGGCTCCCGCGGGCCCGCGACGGGCCTGGCGGGCCGCGGTGGCGGAGGACGGCGGAGGCCACATGTCGCCTCCTGGTTGGTGCTGGCGCAACGGCGGATTTCGTTCGGTGTGGACCGGACGTGTCCGGTGGAGGATAGGGAGCGGGGTTAGGGTTTCGTCTGCGCGGAAAAATGGAGGGGAGGACATATTTATACCTAGAAGGAGGTGGGAGTGTCCAAATGAGGTGTAGTTTTCAACCACGCGATCGTGATCGAATGATGGAGAGGATGGAGGGGGTTCGGATGAGTTATTGGGCCACTTTAGAGGGGTGTTGGGCAACACACGGGTCCTTTACGGTACCCCAGTTAACCATTGGAGTATCAAACGGACTCCAAATGGCACGAAACTTGACAGGCGGTCTACCGGTGGTGTACCAAGTCCGCTTGGCAAAACTCGGTCCATTCCGAGAAAGTTTAACACCCACTCACGAAAAGAGGCAAAAGGGGGTGTTGGAGGACATAGGAGTGTCGGATTACAAAACGGACAACGGGGAAAATGCTCGGATGCATGAGACGAACACGTATGAAAACGCGATGCACCTGATGACATGATATGAAATGCAGAGCATGGAAAAAATGCAAAACGAAGACAAAACCCAACCACAAAGTGAAATCCATAACTTAGTGAACCGTATGCAAGAGTCGGAGTACAAATATGACAAATTACAACCGGGGTGTTACATCCTGGTGAACCGTATGCTATATATTGCACACGCATTCATCTGGCTGCCCGTTTATTTTTTTCCTCCTCATCCCAAATAGTTAATTTAACTGAACCGTATGCCCTGCATCACACACGCAACTAATATCTGAACTGTGTTTGATGCATCTGTCATCGCAAATGTTTTTTGCACCTTTTTTGACAGTTTTTTACACCCCCGTTTGCGATTATGGCATCGCACACAGTTTCATCGAAGGGTCTCTGAATGTATTCCCGCGTTTGGACCATCCTGCAGTAGTGATAATGTAGTGCATATAGATCCAGGATGAGACACTTGTTAGCTTCTAATATTGACTTGTTGCTTGTAGGTACATATGCCCTTGGCAAGGATCCATGCATCGGCCCTTTTGCGTATGGGGCAATGAGATATTCATGAACATGTCTCAAGTGAGGAAACTCATAAGGATTATTAGAAAAAAGATACGAATGGTGGCAAGCAAATTATTTGTTTATGCTTTATATCCAACACAACAGTGAGCTGTAGGATGGTAACTACAAACTTTGCAGCCTTCTCTTTTTACTGCCCATAATGAGTTGTTAGACAACAATGTCTGAGTCTTTTTCGTTCGTAGTGGTTTGCGAAGCAATTCACTCAAGATTACCTCACAAAGTACATGATTGGTGGACACACAATGAAGGTTAAAGTACTTCATCTAGACTACAATAAGCATCGAGAAGTCGTAATGAAGACAGTGAAGGATGGATGGGGCAACCATCACAAGGGGTTGGCCTAGAGTCGTGCGCGCTTTTACGCATGGAGGAGGGAACAATATGGGCATTCCGCTTCACCTTCTCCAGCAACCGGAATGTCTTTCGCCTCTCTCTTTACAGTCTTTTGTACAACTATGGTTCATCATTCTTTACTTTGTGCTTCTGTAGTTTTCAGTATATGTACCTATGCATCGAATTATGCATTCGTGGTTGAAACTATATTTCTAATAAACATGGTTGGATATGAAATAAGTGATTACCTACTTTCAAATTCAAAACATGTGATTTTTAAATTAGGGATTACACTATAGACGGTTTGCAAAAGCGAAACATGTGCGATAGACGTGGAGATCAGACACATTTCTAGGATCCACTACGTGTGCGATCAATCTCCACTTCACACACGACATCCTCTTGAAAACAGTTTGCATTAGGCCACCTTGCGCAAACGTTAACCACATAAAAACTGCGTGTGATGTACATCATTTGCCACACAGTTTCTTCTACGCACCATGTGTAATGCATTTAATAATGCAAATGATAAAATTGTTAATATCGTGTGCAATGGCAACGCTATCACAAATGATTTAACGGGGAAAATTGTGTGTGATGTACCTGCAAAGGGAAATGTTTTCCTTGGAGCGACTATGTGGGATGTTCATATGAATGGAAACGTTTAGCAGGGACTAACTATGTGGGATGTACTTACGACCAAAAATGATTTCGCCTGTATAATTGTATATTTTTAGCACTACTGTACGTATAACAGTATTTTAGCCATCGCCGGTCGCACACGACCTCATTTTGCCGAGTGTGTGTGCCAGGATGGCATATCCCCGACGGTTTATAGGTTGTGTTAGAAGGACCCCCTATCGCCATCACTCACTTGGCGACGGTACCGAACATCGTTGCGGAAAGGGGTTAAAAACCGTTTGTATAGCACCAATGCATACCAGTGTCCCCGGTCGACGTCGCCGTCCATCTGTGCTAAGCCTAAAACCATTACGCCCGACGTGGCATTATTGTTCTTGATATTGGTGGTACGTACATGTCGTTTGTGCTGCTGTCTCTCGAGCCTGACAGACAGTTGTAGCTCCTCAACCGATCTCTGTCGAATGTCTCAAAGCGAGGATTGATATGGCTGGAAACTTGCACTGCTAAAAGTTTACTTCTCACTAATAGATGCATTTTTCTCTAGCTATTTTGTAGGGGATAGCTACAGGAAGACAGTCTCCTTGTTCAGGAATTTGACATACATGATGGAGATTTAATGGATAAATTTGATGACTAATTGGCCACTTTAGGAAAATCACAAAACAGTGAGCCAAATATAGGTCTGTTGTGCAGATGAAACATCTACATATATATCATGGTTTGCCTCCTAGCTCCAGCCTTTGTGCTCAACAGGGCACTGCTTGCATTTGAGGCTCATTGACACCTCACACGTATGGTAATTTTAGGTACTTTGTTATTGATCTACTTCTATCTTCCTACACTTTTTTCATATATCCTTCTATTCTGGGCCATGATATATAAGCACCCAATAAAGCTATTTCGACATACTCTGGTTTCCACTTTGCTTGGGTCATCATATAGACATGAGTAATTAATAGTTTAATTTTATCTAATTTGTTTTGACAGTTTTTCAAATGTAATTTGATTAAGGACCTGAAACATCACCGCAGTTTGACAATAGAACTGGAGTGGTCTCTTATGCGTAATTTGATGTCTTAATTTCTTAAACAGGACATTGCAGATGTACAATGCTTTAACGGACATATTGGAGTTGGCTTTGCTAACTATCAAAGGAAGTGGCATGGGTTAAGGACTTGAGGTGCTAATATGGTGAATTGTATTACCATTGTATGCTTCTCAATGTCAGCCCACAAGGAGTTCATTGATCCTCTTGCCTAATATGATGAATTCTACATCTGAAAAAACGATCAACTCGATGGTCTGATAATTATAGGGTAAATTCTCATATCTTCTGATAGGCTTTTGATTTTTAAGTTCTTAATCCTATTTCTCAGCATCACAATTTCGGTAACAAAGATTGGTGCTACAAAACATAGCAAGCCACCTGACATTCTTGTCTCATAATTGATTTTCATTTTTTTATTCATCGTACTATTCTGAACTCTGTATCTCTTTTAAATTAGAAAGTGATTATTCATTTAACATTTGATATGGGTAAAACTTGATATATGTTAGCATTGTGTGGCATCATGATTTGTAGTTGATTCAATTTTGTTATTTAAAGTTGTGACCCATATTTTAAATAAAAAAGTTGAATGTCGGATCATATGGAGATGTTGCACATACGAAAGCTTTATTTCTTAAATTTCACCCGTTCACCCTCCTCCCCTTTTGCTTCCTTCCTGTATAGGCGGACGATTTGAATGATAATAGGGAAGCACCAAGTTAATGGGTTTGCTATTGTCGCATTCTTCAGTCCGACGAGCTTCATGTAGGAATCGCTCCAAAATCAGCTGGAATCCGCCATGTCTACATGTCTCTGACTCAAAAGTAAGCTCCTGCAGGTGCAGAGCCTCTGAGATATTTTTTTACAGGAAGCACTTTTGATTGTCAATACGTATTTCTAAGTTATGTGTTGCAAATGATTGAGTGGACTTCAACTTTGCTGTAGACCTGAATGTTGTTCTTAATGTAACATTTTGTAGTTTCTGATGCTTCATAGAGTAATTTTGGGTCGATGGGCTTGGTGTTGTAGGAGCGGGTGCACATGATGCTGAGGCACATACCAACCTATCAGCATTTAAGGAGACACATACCAACCTATCAAATACTAATAGTCATGTTGCACTTTAAGGTACGTGTTTAGAAACATTGATACTATCTTAGGTTGATGATGCCTATAGTTTTCTTTGATGTTTTTGGCCCATACCGCAAGAAACATTACTGCTAGCATTTGACAGATTATTACTATGTTAATGAATGTTAGAACACATTAATGATTATCTGCTACTGCTACACTCCATCACTGTCACACCCTAGCTAGTCCAAGCATTAGAATGTGCATCATGTTTAAATTCTTCTTAAATTTGAATTGGAGAAGACAGAACCCCCAACACCCCCCCTGGAAACAACTAGGGCTTACTAAAAATATTTTCAATGAACCTGAAATGGCTTCTAAAAAGTTCACCCTCTTTGTCTTAGGTTAGAACCTCTGGCAAAATTGGTGCACAATTTTCTAGGTCAACAGAAGGTCATTGAATTAAATCATAAGTATTTGAATTTGGGCATTTAAATGCTATAAAATAATCTAAATGCTCAAATAATTCTAGGAATAAATGTTTCCTGTTGGAAATAATCTAAACAGAGGCCACATTTATTTTCAGGATTTTTGGAAATGTTTTAGTATTTTAAATAAAGCTAAATAGTTGTAGTTCAATAGAAAACAGAAACTAAATCAAAAAAAAAGAAGAAAGAAGCCCACCTGGGCCTTACCTGGCTCAGCCCAGCCTACTGGCTCGGCCAGTCACCCCCTACCTCGCGCCAAGAGGCAGGGGCGCGTGCTCGCCGCGCGCCGGCCACGCGCCGGCCACCTCCTGCTTCTGCCGACGCCGGGAGACGCCCAGAGGACGCCACGCGACCCCCACGTCTCCCTCTCATCCTCTCGCACTCTCCCCCTCGTCTCTCTCACTCCCCCGCGACGGCTGAGCACGTCCCTCACTGCCGATCGCCGTAGTTGCCACTACAGCCGCTCCCTCGCCCCTCCGACGAGCCCATTAGCTCCGCCACGACTCCCTCGTCCTCCCCACCGAGCCACGCTTCGCCGGAAGCCCTGCTTCGCCGCCTTCTCCCTCCTATTCAACCTCGGGCACCCGAGCCATCTCCGGTCGATTCGCCGCCGCCAGGACCTCCCCGAGCTCGCTGACCCCCTTTTCGACTCTGCTGTGAGCTCCTCTTCCTTCCCCTCTTCTCTCGTGCTCGCGCTTGTTCCCTAGCTCCATTTTCCACCGCACCCGAGAGCTCGTCGCCGCCGGCCATGTCGCCGTCGTGGCTACGGTCGTGCAAGCACGCGTCCGAGCGCCTCACCGTGCTCAGCGCAGCACCAGGAACCCGTAGCCACCACCAGTTCTTCCTCCCGTGCACCGTAGCCTCGAAACCGTCCTCACCCGACTCCGGCGACCGCCAAGCTCGTCGCCGGCGACGTTTCCGGCCACCCCGAGCCCAACTACCACCACCAAATGCCGCGACTCGTTCCCAGCTATCCGTAGATAGTCTCCGCCGTCGATTTGGTCGCCTGAGGGCGTTTTCCGAAGCCCTCCGCCGTCTCGGCCTCGCCGGCGACTCAACGCCGGCGGGATTAGCCCTGTTGACCGGCGAATTTGACCACTGACGTGGACTGGGTGGGCCCAGCTGACTCCCCTGAGTCAATTACAAGTGGGCCCCCCTCTGCTAATTATCCAGATTAGTTTCTAACTAAAAATTAGTTAGTTTAATTAGTATAGTCACTGACTAGTGGGCCCTGCCCAGTAATTAGGCTAACTAAACGTAGTTAGTGCACTGAGAGGCTGACAGCAGGGGCCCACCAGTCAGGGGCCCACCAGTCAGGTTTGACCCGGGCTGGCGACTTTGACCTGGTGAGGTCAGCATGATGCAATGCTGACGCAGTAATGCATTTTCTGGATTTATTTTTATACAGGAAATTCCAGAAAATGTTTAAAACTTCTAAAAATCACAGAAATTCAACCGTAACTCCAAAGGAAATAATTTATATATGAAATATTATCAGAAAAATTCAATCTATCCATCTGTAATGGTTTCATGCATGACAAAACAAGTTCACCTTGCTGTTTAAGCAGAATAAGGAAATGCACTATTAAGGCCATGTTTAATGAGCTAATATTTGAATCTTTGATTCAAATTAGTTCATTCCTTTCTAATATAACTTGCATTAGGCCAAGACACATTCATATTGCCATGTCATAGCATGCATCATATTGTTGCATATCGTCATGTGTTGATTGTATTCTGATGTGTTCTTCGTGGTAGGTTCTGCCTCCGAGGATATTCACGAGTATCCAACTGAAGGGCAGTATCCCACTACCACTCCATCAGGCAAGCAACCATTGATCACTCCGATACAAACCCATGTCCTCGCTTCTGCTCTTGTGTACTGCATTAAGACAACGCGATTCAAACTGCTGTGTGCTATGGTAGTTGAACCCTTATCCTCTGCATGACCTGTCATTGCCACAGTAACTAGATGAAACCCACTAGCATGTGTAGGAGTTGTTTGAGCCATGTATGTGATTCCTACCTTGCTATGCCTGCTATGCTTAGAGTTGTGTCAGGTCTGGTTCATCTGGGTGATGGGCTAGAGTGAAATGCTTATGTCAGTAATGTGAGGGATGCGTGGAACATGTTTTGGTAAAGGTATCGATGAGAGGCCATGTAGGAGTACATGGTGGGTTGTTTCATTGAGGCCGTCCCTAAGAACTGAGATCTGTATGTGTGATTTAATATTCAGCTACTACCATGCATTGGGATCCTTAATTGACCCTCTCGGCTTCTTAACCACCCTAGTACTCTGTCCAGGAGTTGCAAATAGTTTCTGGTGCTTGTAGGTTATGTGTTGGCGGCCGTGTGTAGCGCTGACCCTCGGGGTGGGCTATGTTACGGTAGATACACTGTGGCACGGTGTACCGAGTCACCCGTTTGGTGTCTCGGGAACCCTGTTCACATTGTTCGGGGCCGTATGTGGAAACCTCGGCTGGACTCCCTGCGGATGGAACCTGGATAGGTGATAAACCTGGACTAGAGGCTTAAGTGTTTAGGTAGGCCGTGGCCGACACCCTCGTTGGGCTTCCGCTTGAAGGTTGCCGAGTACATGTCGTGTAAACGGCGGTAAGTGGTGAAAGCGTGTATGATGAAGTACACCCCTGCAGTGTATAAAACTATTCGAATAGCCGCGTCCGCGGTAAAGGACTACTTGGTTGCCTATACAGTTCATAGACAAGTTAATGGATACTACTAAAAGACTCAAGATAAGTGTGAGTATCGAGGATGGCCCTCTCGTAGGATGACGAGGGAGGATCCATGGTGGTGTATTGTGTTGGTGAGTACTGGACTCGTGTGCGAAAACTATTTTACTGGTGAAGTTCCGTAGGATAGCTTAGCCAAGAGTCAAAGCTGGCTTGCTGCATTAACCCCACCACCTTCTTGAGAATAAGCATGTTTAGTAGATTCTGATGTAAGACTTGCTGAGTACCTTTGTACTCATGTTTGCTTAATTACTGTTTTCAGACAACAACACCGCCCCCTCCGATGGGTTTTATGTAGACCTTGACGTCGACGAGTGACTAGCCACCCAGGTGGTGATCCTGGCCATGGAGGGCCCTATGTAGATAGACAGGCTTCGAGAAGCCTTCTTTCTTTCTAGAGTCTGTACTCAGACTAGCTGCTTACGCATGTGCTTGTGTGTTTGTATGACTTCAGTGTCAGGTCATGTGACCCCTATCTGTGTGAACATGCTATGTATGGCTCCCTGAAGCTTTTAAATAAAGTACTTGAATTGTAGAGTTTTGTTGTGATGCCATGTTGTATGTACTCATATCGGGCATATTTTGTGTATGATTGAAATGCTTGGTATGAGTGGGATCCGACAATCTAGTTGTTTATCATTGGCAGTCTTTCTTATGGGGAAATGTAGTCTAGTGCTCCTCGAGTCATAGTAGTCCGCTACAGCCCGGTTCACCGGATTCCTGCTAGCCCAGCACTACTGTTCAGGACACTTGACTGGCCGGCATGTGTTTCACTTTGTTCCTATGTCTGTCCCTTCAGGGAAATGTCACACGGTGATTTCGGGAGTCCTGCCTAGCCTGCTATAGCCCGGGTTCCCTGGAGTCCTGTTAGCCCAGTGCTACAGCCCGGAATCACTCGCTGATGACCGACATGCTCGATGTGATTCATGTATGCCTGTCTCCATAGGTCTGTGCCTCTTTGGGTTCACGACTAGCCATGTCGGCCCGTGTTCTCTGTCATATGGATGCTAGCGACACTATCATATACGTGAGCCAAAAGGCGCAGACGGTCCCGGGCCATGGTAAGGCGACACCCGTGGGGTACCGTGCGTGAGACCGCAAAGTGATATGAGGTGTTACCGGCTAGATCGATGTGACTTGGAATCGGGGTCCTGACAGCGTTGGTATCAGAGCCGGACTGCCTGTAGGTTTGTTGAGCCAAACTGGTCGATGTCGTGTCTAGAAATGCTTAGTTATATGTAGGGGAATTTATTGTGGGAGGAACGTAAGGTTCTTTTACTCCTTTACCTATGCCTCTGATCTGAGTCATTCTCTCCTCAATCAACGTGGGTTAAGGACTAGGCTCTCTTCCTCTATCAGGTTCACGTGTTACTAATCTGTAGTAGCTTATAGGATTGTTGTTACAAGTCCAAGTTTAGTTTCTACTATTCTTAGTATGTTGCTAATTGAATCAGAACCTTGATATGATGTCGTTGAGTGGTATTCCGAACTGTTGTGGATGTCTCAAATCTTTTTCTGAGCATTTACAGTTGTTATGCTGTCCAATTTTCCCTAGGAATTCTGATGTCTTTGCATTGTGGTTGTGCTTTCAGATGGCCAACCATGCTCAAAACCAAGTGGTTCGCTTGACCAGGTGCCTCGACTTGCCTGGTCATACTGCTATGTTAGTCCGGGTCATGATCGAGACGGGCTACCGTTGGTACCCCGAATACACCGTCGAAGAGCAGTTCCGCGATTTTAATCAAAGCCAATATCTCTGCACCGTCAGGATATTTCCTTCTTATCCTGGGTCTACCGAGCCCCTTCATTGTTCCTATGGACTCGGGGTTACTGTTGAGATGGCTATGCAGGATGCTGCCTATTCCATGATGACCATTTTGCGAGTCCGGACTGGCCTGCTACGGAACACCGACTTCCGTTACATGCCAGCTTCACTTCCGGGAGCGCAAGGGTATCTTCAAGCTATCTATGCTGACTCCACTCAGGAGGAATCATTAACTCGTACCACTGCCGAGTTGCTCGAAGATAAGGACCGAGAGAATCGGGCCTTGAGGCTGGAGCTTTTCAATACCCGTGCTGATCATTGGGCCACATTGACTCGGTTTGCAACTGCGGTGCAAGCTGGATGTATGGATACAAGGGATATGTATCCTGTGAGATCAGCTCTGCTAGACATGGTGGATTTGCGCGATGTGGGAGGCATCACCCCACCCCGTGGTGCCCGCAGGACACCGTTCATTGGTCCAAGACCTCATCCTAGCCCCTTTGGTCCACAGGCTCCTCAGGACTGTCTGTTCCCGGATGGTCATGTTGAACTTCCAGGCTACGGAGGTGACTTCTATGAGAACTACTACAGAGCTGTCTGAGTTAGTAGTAGTACCACTAGTACTGTAGTAGTTGTATCTCCACTGTCCTGCGTGATTTGTGGAATACGACTTAGTGTGTAGTCAATTCCAGAGATGTAGACAAATAATGTATAGGAGCTTGGAATGCCTCCAATGAGATGTAATGTCTTTCATCATAGTTGTACTGTAGCCTGGGCTTGTACTGAACTATGTATGATGTGTATGACCATTGGTATATATATGGCAGTTTTATATTACCATGACATACGGATGAACATCTCGGCATTCTGTGTTATCCATTACATTCTGCACTTCCTTGCTAAGTTTGAGCCATCCTTGTCTAAACCGTTGTCTTGTTTTCTCCTAGGATGGTCAACACCCGCAGCAACCCTGCTGCCCCGGAGCAGGGGGAAGCCAGTGCAGCTAGGGGTGAAAATCTGCCTCACCCGCCTTCTCTGGCCGAAGTGCTGCTAGAGGCGGAAAGAAACAAGCGTGAGACTAACCGCCTGCTGGAGCGGATTGAGCAGAACACCGCACGCCACCCACGAAATGACATGGTGTCAATCAATGACTTTATCAAGCTGTACCCACCAAAGTTCAACCATTCCGTCGAGCCCCTCGACGCGGATGACTGGCTTCGCAGCATCACCCACAAGCTACGTTCTGCCAACGTAGCCGAAGCTGACAAGGTTACTTATGCTGCCTATCACCTCGAAGGCCCTGCTAGCCTTTGGTGGGAAAACTTTGAAGCTATGCGCCCGGTCGGCCAAATCACTACTTGGGCTGAATTCAGTGAAGCTTTCCGTGAGCATCACATTCCGGAAGGTCTCATGGATCGCAAGAGGGAGGAGTTCTGCAACTTCACCCAAGGAAGACTGACTGTGGATGCTTACAGTCGTGAATTTGGAAATCTGGCACGCTATGCTCCCGAAGAGGTATCTACTGACGCTAAGAAGCAAGCAAGGTTCCGCAAGGGACTTAGCCCTAAGCTTCGCCGTGATCTCCGTCTGCACGAGTGCACATCTTTTCAGAAGTTGGTCAATAAAGCCATCAGTGCTGAGACGGGCCAGACTGATTATGACGCTTCACGCAAGCACTCCCGTGATTTTGGCTCTTCATCCGGCTCTGGAACTCAGAAGCGCCGGGTGTGGATTCCGAGCACGGCACAGCCACCCAGGTTCATCCCGAGGCCATCCTTTGAGGCGCCTCGTCCCAACCAACATTTTACACCGCCCAAGCCCTATGGTGGCCCCGCTGCTAATGCTGCTCCACGCCCCAATGTGGTGACATGCTTCAAGTGTGGAGAGCCGGGTCACTATAGCCGAGAGTGTCCCCAGAACAACCACCCCAATCAAACTAGAAAGTCTGTTGGCCGTGGTAAGCCAGCGGGGAAGACTTTCTACGCCAAGCCGGCCACCACTACACGTGGCCATGTCAATTATGTTTCAACCGAGGAGGCTCATGAGGATCCTAATGTCATCCTTGGTACGCTCCTTGTTAACTGCCATCCGACATCTATTCTTTTCGATACTGGAGCATCTCATTCATTCATATCCGAGAACTATGCTCGATTGCATAACACGACATTCTGCGACATGCCCACTTCCATGGTAATTCAAACTCCGGGTTCCAAATGGCAAACTTCTAGAGTAAGCCATGGGAACGAAATTCTTGTCGATAGACTTGTCTTCCTTGCATCCTTAATAGCTCTCAAGTCCTCCGACATAAATATCATCTTGGGTATGGACTGGATGTCAGCTCATTATGCTAAGATCGATTGTGCCACTAGGACCGTTCAACTTACTCACCCCTCGGGCAAGACAGTTAACGTCTTAACTCGAGTGGCCAAGCGCCAACTTTACTCCCTAAACGCCAACCCCCTTCCAGACCTTGAGGATGTTCCGGTAGTCCGAGACTTTCCGGATGTCTTTCCAGAAGAACTGCCAGGTGTTCCACCTGACAGGGATGTTGAGTTTGTGATAGACCTTGTTCCAGGAACCGTTCCAATTTCTAGAAGACCCTATAAGATGGCACCCCCAGAACTAGCCAAGCTTAAGAACCAACTTGATGAGTCCTTGAAAAAGGGTTTCATCCGTCCTAGTTCCTCTCCTTGGGCTTGCCCCGTCCTCTTTGTTAAGAAGAAGGATGGAACGGATCGAATGGTTGTGGATTACTGACCTGTCAATTTGGTCACCATCAAGAACAAATACCTGCTTCCCAGGATTAACGATCTGTATGATCAGCTCGCTGGATCCTCAGTCTTCTCCAAGATGGATTTGAGGTTGGGTTACCATCAAATCAAAATCAGAAACGGGGACATACCCAAAACGGCCTTTGTTACTCGTTATGGCCAATACGAGTACACCGTCATGTCCTTCGGTTTAACCAATGCCTCGGCTACCTTCTCTCGGTTAATGAACTCAGTCTTCATGGAGTACTTGGATAAATTCGTCGTAGTATACCTCGATGACATACTCATCTACTCCAAGAATGAAGAGGAACATGCCGAACATCTAAGGCTGGTATTGATGAAACTTCAAGAGCATCGCCTTTATGCCAAATTCTCCAAGTGTGAATTTTGGTTGCCAGAAGTGACCTATCTAGGCCATGTAATCTCTGGCAAGGGTATTGCTGTCAATCCCGAGCGAGTTCAAGCCGTCCTTGATTGGACTCCACCTGAGACAGTTAAGCAAGTTCGGAGCTTCCTTGGCTTAGCGAGCTATTGCCGCCGCTTCGTCAAAAATTTTCTCCAAGGTTGCTAAACCTCTAACTGAACTCCTCAAGAAAGATAAAAAGTTCAAGTGGACTCCACAGTGCGAGGTCAGTTTTCGAGAACTGAAAAGACACCTGACATCTGCCCCCGTACTGGTACCACCAGACTTCTCCACGGACTTTATTATCTATTGCGACGCCTCGCGACAAGGACTAGGTTGCATACTCATGCAAGATCGTCAGGTAATTGCCTATGCTTCACAGCAATTACACCCACATGAGGAAAATTATCCTACACATGATCTAGAGCTTGCAGCTGTAGTCCATGCACTTAAAACTTGGCGACATTACCTTCTCGGTAATCGTTGCGAGATCTTCACCGACCACCAAAGTTTGAAATATATCTTCACCCAACCAGATTTGAATCTCAGGCAAAGACGTTGGGTCGAGTTGATATCGGACTACGACTTAGGAATAACTTACACCCCGGGCAAAGCCAATGTCATGGCTGATGCGCTAAGCCGTAAGTCCTATTGTAACAACCTGATGTTACAACAAAGTCAACCACTTCTCCATGAGGAATTTCGTAAGCTAAATCTTCACATTGTTCCTCAAGGATTCCTATCCACCCTGGTGGCGAAACCTACCCTTACGGATCAAATCATAACCGCCCAACGGTATGATAAGGGCATATCCCGGATTAAGGAAAACATCGCTAGCGGAGTTGCTAAATGTTTCTCCATGGATGAGAGAGGTGCTGTTTTCTTCGAGAACCGTTTGGTGGTTCCCAAGAAACAACATCTGCGTCAGTTGATCCTTAAGGAAGCTCATGAATCCCCTCTCACCATTCATCCCGGTAGTACTAAAATGTATCAAGACCTACGCCAGAGGTTTTGGTGGACTAGGATGAAGAGAGAAATTGCCCAATACATTGCTAATTGCGACGTATGTCGTCGTGTTAAAGCAGAGCATCAACGTCCTGCTGGCACTCTTCAACCTTTGGCTATTCCCGAATGGAAATGGGATAAAACCAGTATGGATTTCATCACTGGGTTTCCCAGGACCAAGAGAGGGAATAATGCCATCTTCGTCGTGATCGACCGACTTTCCAAAGTAGCCCACTTTCTACCTGTTCGTGAGAGTATCACCGCTAGCCAGCTAGCCGATTTATACATCTCCCGAATAGTGTCTCTTCATGGTGTTCCATTCAAAATTAATTCAGACCATGGGAGTCTCTTCACCTCTCGATTTTGGGAAAGTTTCCAAAATGCTATGGGAACTCGTCTCTCCTTTAGCACCGCCTTCCATCCTCAATCAAGTGGTCAAGTGGAACGAGTCAATCAAATTCTGGAAGATATGCTCCGAGCTTCTGTCATCTCGTTCGGAATGAGTTGGGAGAAATGCCTTCCATTTGCGGAGTTTGCTTATAACAATAGTTATCAAGCCAGCTTAGACAAAGCTCCTTTCGAAGTTCTTTATGGACGAAAATGTCGAACGCCTCTTAACTGGTCAGAAACTGGGGAAAGACAACTCTTTGGCCCGGATATGATTCAGGAAGCAGAAGAGCAGGTTCGCATTATTCGTGAGAAATTGAAAACCGCCCAATCTCGTCAAAAGAGTCAATATGATCATAAACATAAGCCTATGACTTATGAAGTCGACGAGAAGGCTTACCTTCGGGTTACTCCGTTAAGGGGAACCCATCGTTTCGGTATCAAAGGCAAATTGGCTCCTCGTTACATTGGACCCTTTCGCATTCTTGCCAAACGAGGAGAAGTTGCCTACCAATTGGAACTACCTCCGCATCTTTCCAGAGTTCATGATGTCTTCCACGTTTCACAACTCAGGCGTTGCTTCGCGGATCCTATCCGTGGAGTGGACCACGAAACGCTTGATCTACAAGATAACCTCTCTTATCGGGAATATCCCATTCGTATCCTTGGTCAAGCCGAGCGTACCACTTGACGTCGTAATATCAAGTTTCTCAAGGTTCAATGGTCACACCATTCCGAGGAAGAAGCCACTTGGGAAAGGGAGGACCGTCTTCGATTTGAGTACCCCACCTTCTTTCCAGAGGATCCTAAATCTCGGGACGAGATTCTTTTGAGTGGGGGTGAGTTGTCACACCCTAGCTAGTCCAAGCATTAGAATGTGCATCATGTTTAAATTCTTCTTAAATTTGAATTGGGGAAGACAGAACCCCCAACACCCCCCTGGAAACAACTAGGGTTTACTAAAAATATTTTCAATGAACCTCAAATGGCTTCTAAAAAGTTCACCCTCTTTGTCTTAGGTTAGAACCTCTAGCAAAATTAGTGCACAATTTTCTAGGTCAATAGAAGGTCATTGAATTAAATCGTAAGTATTTGAATTTGGGCATTTAAATGCAATAAAATAATCTAAATGCTCAAATAATTTTGGGAATAAATGTTTCCTGTTGGAAGTAATCTAAACAGAGGCCACATTTATTTTCAGGATTTTTGGAAATGTTTTAGTATTTTAAATAAAGCTAAACAGTTGCAGTTTAATAGAAAACAGAAACTAAATCAAAAAAAGGAGAAAGAAGCCCACCTGGGCCTTACCTGGCTCGGCCCAGCCTACTGGCTCGGCCAGTCACCCCTACCTCGCGCCAAGAGGCAGGGGCGCGTGCTCGCCGCGCGCCGGCCACGCGCCGGCCACCTCCTGCTTCTGCCGACGCTGGGAGACGCCCATAGGACGCCACGCGACCCCCCCGTCTCCCTCTCATCCTCTCGCACTCTCCCCCTCGTCTCTCTCACTCTCCCCCGCGACGGCCGAGCACGTCCCTCGCCGCCGACCGCCGTAGTTGCCACTATAGCCACTCCCTCGCCCGTCCGACGAGCCCATTAGCTCCGCCACGACTCCCTCGTCCTCCCCACCGAGCCACGCTTCGCCGGAAGCCCTTCTTCGCCGCCTTCGCCCTGCTCTTCAACCTCGGGCACCCGAGCCATCTCTGGTCGATTCGCCGCCGCCAGGACCTCCCCGAGCTCGCTGACCCCCTCTCCGACTCCGCTGTGAGCTCCTCTTCCTTTCCCCTCTTCTCTCGTGCTCGCGCTTGTTCCCTAGCTCCATTTTCCACCGCACCCGAGAGCTCCTCGCCGCCGGCCATGTCGCCGTCGTGGCTACGGCCATGCAAGCACGGGTCTGAGCACCTCACCGTGCTCAGCGCAGCACCAGGAACCCGTAGCCACCACCAGTTCTTCCTCCCGTGCACCGTAGCCTCGAAACCATCCTCACCTGACTCCGGCGACCGCCAAGCTCGTCGCCGGCGACGTTTCCGGCCACCCCGAGCCCAACTACCACCACCAAATGCTGCGGCTCATTCCCAGCTATCCATAGATAGTCTCCGCCATCGATTTGGTCGCCTGAGGGCGTTTTCCGAAGCCCTCCACCGTCTCGGCCTCGCCGGCGACTCAATGCCGGCGGGATTAGCCCTGTTGACCGGCGGATTTGACCACTGACGTGGACTGGGTGGGCCACACTGACTCCCCTGAGTCAATGACAAGTGGGCCCCCCTCTGCTAATTATCCAGATTAGTTTCTAACTAAAAATTAGTTAGTTTAATTAGTATAGTCACTGACTAGTGGGCCCTGCCCAGTAATTAGGCTCACTAAACGTAGTTAGTGCACGGAGAGGCTGACAGCAGGGGCCCACCAGTCAGGTTTGACCAGGGCTGGTGCCTTTGACCTGCTAAGGTCAGCATGACGCAATGCTGACGCAGTAATGCATTTTCTGGATTTATTTTTATACAGGAAATTCCAGAAAATGTTTAAAACTTCTAAAAATCATAGAAATTCAACCGTAACTCCAAATGAAATAATTTATATATGAAAAATTATCAGAAAAATTCAATCTATCCATCTGTAATGGTTTCATGCATGAAAAAACAAGTTCACCTTGCTGTTTAAGCAGAATATGGAAATGCACTATTAAGGCCATGTTTAATGAGCTAATATTTGAATCTTTGATTCAAATGAGTTCATTCCTTTCTAATATAACTTGCATTAGGCCAAGACACATTCATATTGCCATGTCATAGCATGCATCATATTGTTGCATATCGTCATGTGTTGATTGTATTCCGATGTGTTCTTCGTGGTAGGTTCTGCCTCCGTGGATATTCATGAGTATCCAACTGAAGGGCAGTATCCCACTACCACTCCATCAGGCAAGCAACCATTGATCATTCCGATACAAACCCATGTTCTCGCTTCTGTTCTTGTGTACTGCATTAAGACAACGCGATTCAAAATGCTGTGTGCAACGGTAGTTGAACCCTTATCCTCTGCATGACCTGTCATTGCCACAGAAACTAGATGAAACCCACTAGCATGTGTAGGAGTTGATTGAGCCATGTATGTGATTCCTACCTTGCTATGCCTGCTATGCTTAGAGTTGTGTCAGGTCTGGTTCATCTGGGTGATGGGCTAGAGTGAAATGCTTATGTCAGTAATGTGAGGGATGTGTGGAACATGTTTTGGTAAAGGTATCGATGAGAGGCCATGTAGGAGTACATGGTGGGTTGTTTCATTGAGGCCGTCCCCGTCCCTAAGAACTGAGATCTGTATGTGTGATTTAAGATTCAGCTACTACCATGCATTGGGATCCTTAATTGACCCTCTCGGCTTCTTAACCACCCTAGTACTCTGTCCAGGAGTTGCAAATAGTTTCTGGTGCTTGTAGGTTATGTGTTGGTGGCCGTGCGTAGCGCTGACCCTCAGGGTGGGCTATGTTACGGTAGGTACACTGTGGCACGGTGTACCGAGTCACCCGTTTGGTGTCTCGGGAACCCTGGTCACATTGTTCGAGGCCGTATGTGGAAACCTCGGCCGGACTCCCTGCGGATGGAACCTGGATAGGCGATAAACCTGGACTAGAGGCTTAAGTGTTTAGGTAGGCCATGGCCGACACCCTCGTTGGGCTTCCGCTTAAAGGTTGCCGAGTACATGTCGTGTAAACGACGGTAAGTGGTGAAAGCGTGTATGACGAAGTACACCCCTGCAGGGTATAAAACTATTCGAATAGCCGCGTCCGCGGTAAAGGACTACTTGGTTGCCTATACAGTTCATAGACAAGTTAATGGATACTACTAAAAGACTCAAGATAAGTGTGAGTATCGAGGATGGCCCTCTCGTAGGATGACGAGGGAGGATCCATGGTGGTGTATTGTGTTGGTGAGTAGTGGACTCGTGTGCGAAAACTATTTTACTGGTGAAGTTCCGTAGCATAGCTTAGCCAAGAGTCAAAGCTGGCTTGCTGCATTAACCCCACCACCTTCTTGAGAATAAGCATGTTTAGTAGGTTCTGATGTAAGACTTGCTGAGTACCTTTGTACTCATGTTTGCTTAATTACTGTTTTCAGACGACAACACCGCCCCCTCCAATGGGTTTTATGTAGACCTTGACGTCGACGAGTGACTAGCCACCCAGGTGGTGATCCTGGCCATGGAGGGCCCTATGTACATAGACAGGCTTCGAGAAGCCTTCTTTCTTTCTAGAGTCTGTACTCAGACTAGCTGCTTCCGCATGTGCTTGTGTGTTTGTATGACTTAAGTGTCGGGTCATGTGACCCCTATCTATATGAACATGCTATGTATGGCTCCCTGGAGCTTTTAAATAAATTACTTGAATTGTAGAGTTTTGTTGTGATGCCATGTTGTATGTACTCATATCGGGCATATTGTGTGTATGATTGAAATGCTTGGTATGAGTGGGATCCGACAATCTAGTTGTTTATCCTTGGCAGTCTTTCTTATGGGGAAATGTAGTCTAGTGCTCCTCGAGCCATAGTAGTCCGCTACAGCCCGGTTCACCGGAGTCCTGCTAGCCCAGCACTACTGTTCAGGACACTTGACTGGCCGGCATGTGTTTCACTTCGTTCCTATGTCTGTCCCTTCGGGGAAATGTCAAGCGGTGATTTCCGGAGTCCTGTCTAGCATACTACAGCCCGGGTTCCCCGGAGTCTTGTTAGCCCAGTGCTACAGCCCGGAATCACTAGCTGATGACCGACATGCTCGATGTGATTCATGTATGCCTGTCTCCATAGGTCTGTGCCGCTTTGGGTTCACGACTAGCCATGTTGGCCCGGGTTCTCTGTCATATGGATGCTAGCGACACTATCATATACGTGAGCCAAAAGGCGCAAACGGTCCCGGGCCACGGTAAGGTGACACCCGTGGGGTACCGTGCGTGAGACCGCAAAGTGATATGAGGTGTTACCGGCTAGATCGATGTGAATTGGAATCGGGGTCCTGACAATCACTTCTATTTTTTCGGTATGTTTTTCCAAGAAAATTAACTGGTTCTCCTAACTACTATTCTATTCATGCAGATTGGGCATTGTTATCTACACTAGATATTTATGAATAAAAGTGTCTTGGTTTGAGTGTCTTGGTTTGATAGAATTTGAACATGGCAGTTCATGTTTCTTTTTCTTTTTTGCTGACACAAATTTATAGCAATATTATGATTTATGATAAAAAAGGCTACCATTAAACCATTTTAACCAATTTTAACATGGCAAATGTACCATCTGCTACTAATAATCTCGGGATTATGATTACATTAACATTCAGCATATACTCATCTTCCTCAGCATCCACATACCTTCAACTACTTGAAGCTACATATGACTTCCAGAGAGGAGAATTGGAAGTTCCTTCGCCCAGTGTCAAGGAGGATGGCAGCGACAGGAAGCCTCCGAAGCCTTTGGACTGGCGCGACATGATTCCTGAAGTTTTTTAGTACAGCGGCAAAGAGGAAGTATTTTTAATTCAGATATGATTGCTTGTAGCTCCACTCCGCTTCCCATTACATTTAATTTAAGTACACACATATTTTTGTCTCCCGGTGCAACCCACGTGCATATGTGCTAGTTAAGCTTAAGTTTGATTGTGTTAAATCTTTTACGAACAGCGATGCTTTTCACAAGTTTAGCACCGAATATGGACCTGACTCTAACATAGTAGCCTCTTTTTGTGAATCATTTGCTACCCATGTTGATCTCCCTAAGGAGAAGTGGCTTAAATATATCCACCTATCAAAGAAGGCATTTAAGAACCGGTAGTAGCTAAAGAAGAAACTATCATTTACAATGTTCATCCAATTATTCCCAGTGCTTATATGGAGAAACCACCTTTCCCTGTTAGGATAAAGGAACATGCTAATGTTTCAACTGTGGTCCAGAAAACAAATATCAAAGCACCGAGACCTTCAGATCAAATCAATATAGAACCTAGTGTTGCTATGGTTAAAGATCTCTTGGAAAAAAATAACAATGCGCATGTTATTTACTTTTGTGATGAAGCTGCTAGAATTGCCAAACCCAATGAAAAAGGTAAACATAGACCTATTGTTGGCATGCATGTTGTCTCAGTCAAAATAGGAGATCACTGTTATTACGGTTTATGTGACATAGGTGCTAGCTTGAGTGCTATTACTTTTTCCTTATATCAAGAAATTATGGATGATATAGCACCCGCTGAAATAGAAGACACGGATGTTACTATTAAACTTGCCAATAGAGACACCATCAGACCACTTGGTATGGTTAGAGATGTCGAAGTCTTGTGCGGGAAAGTAAAATACCCTACTGATTTTCTAGTTCTTGGTTCCCCACAAGATGACTTTTGTCCCATTATTTTTGGTAGACCTTTCTTGAACACTATTAATGGTAAAATATAATTTGAGAAACAAACTATCAGTGTTAGTTTTGGTGATGAGTCTCATGAGTTTAATTTTTCTAAGTTTAGTAGAGAACGTCATAAGAATGAATTAACTAGTAAGGATGAAATAATTGGTCTTGCTGCTATTGTTGTGCCTCCTACAGATCCACTAGAACGATATTTGCTAGACCACGAAAATCATGTGCATATGCATGAAAGAAATGAAATAGATACAATTTTCTTTAAACAACGACCTCTGCTCAAACACAATTTGCCTATTGAAACTCTAGGTGGTCCTCCTCCACCTAAGGGTGATCCCGTGTTTGAATTAAAACAATTGCCGGACACTTTGAAATATGCTTATCTTTATTAGAAAAAGATATATCCTGTTATTATTGGTGCTAAACTTCCAGAACATGAAGAAGAAAGATTATTGAAAGTTTTGAAGAACTATCGAGCTGTTATGGGGTATACTCTTGATGATCTTAAGGGCATTAGTCCCACTCTATGTCAGCACAATATTAATATGGAACCTAATGCTAAACCCGTTGTTGATCACCAACGAGGTTTGAACCTTAAGTTGAAAAAAGTGGTAAGAACTGAAATATTAAAGCTTCTTGAAGCAGGTATAATCTAACCCCTTGCTGATAGTAGATGGTTAAGTCCCGTTCATTGTGTCCCTAAGAAGGGAGGCATTACCGTTGTTCCTAATGATAAAAATGAACTCATTCCACAAAGAATTGTTACTGGCTATAGAATGGTAATTGATTTTAGAAAATTAAATAAAGCAACTAGAAAAGATCATTACCCTTTGCCTTTTATTGATGAAATGCTAGAAAGACTATCTAATCACACACACTTTTGCTTTCTTGATGGATATTCTGGTTTTTCTCAAATACCTGTTTCACAACCTAATCAAGATAAAACCACCTTTACTTTCCCTTTTGGAACTTATGGTTATAGACGTATCCCTTTTGGTTTATGCAATGCACCTGCTCCCTTTGAAAGATGTTTGACTACTATATTCTCTAATTTTTGTGAAAAGATTGTGAGGTTTTCATGGATGATTTTCCTATTTATGGGACTTCTTTTGATGATTGCTGAAGCAACCTTGATCGAGTTTTGCAGAGATAAGAGCAAACTAATCTTGTCTTTAATTGGGAGAAGTGCCACTTTATTGTTAATGAAGGCATTGTCTTTGTACATAAAATTTTCGAATGAGGTATTAAGGTTGATAAAGCTAAAGTTGATGCATTCAGAAAATGCCATGTCCTAAAGACAATAAAGGTATTTGTAGTTTCCTTGGTCATGTTGGTTTCTATAGGAGGTTTATTAAAGACTTCTCTAAAATTTCTAGGCCCCTTACAAATATTTTACAAAAGGATGTTGCATTTGATTTTGATGATGATTGGGTAGAGGCCTTTGAAACACTCAAGAAAGCCTTAACTTCTGTGATTGGAACTTGCCTTTTGAAATTATGTGCGATGCTAGTGATTATGCTATTGAAGCTGTTCCAGGACAAAGAGTTGATAAAAAAGTTAAATGTTATCCATTGTGCTAGTAAAACTCTAAACAATTCTCAACGAAATTATTCTACTACTGAACAAGAATTTTTAGTTGTTGTGTTTGCTTGTGATAAATTCAGATCTTATATTGTTGATTCTAAAGTAAGTGTCCACACCGACCATGCTGCTATAAAATATCTTATGGGAAAGTAAGATGCTAAACCTAGACTCATTAGGTGGGTTCTCTTATTACAAGAATTTGATTTACATATTACTGATAGAAAAGGAGCTGATAACTTGTCTAGGTTAGAAAATGTTCTTGATGACCCACTACCTATTGATGACAGCTTTCCAAATGAACAACTAGCTGCAATAAATGTCTCTCATAGCACTCACTGGTATGCTGATTATGCTAATTACATTGTTGATAAATATTTATACCACCTAGTTTCACATACCAACAAAAGAAAATATTCTTCTATGATTTTAGAGATTACTTTTGGGATGACCCACACCTCTATAAAGAAGGGGTAGATGGTATTATTAGAAATGGTGTACCTGAGCATGAACATGAACAAATCCTCCAGAAATGTCACTCTGAAGCTTATGGAGGACATCATGCGGGAGATAGAACTGCTCATAAGGTATTTCAATCTTGGTTTTACTGGCCTACTCTCTTCAAGGATTCCCATAAGTATGATTTATCTTGTGAAGAATGCCAAAGAATTGGTAATATTGGTAAGCTTCGGGAAATGCCTATGAATTATTCACTTGCTGTTGAACCATTTGATGTTTGAGGTTTTGATTACATGGCACCTTTTCCTTCGTCTAATGGGTATACTCATATTTTGGTTGCTGTTGATTATGTTACTAAGTGGGTAGAAGCTATTCCAACTAGTAGTGTTGATCACAACACCTCTATTAAAATGCTTAAGGAAGTTATTTTCCCAAGGTTTGGAGTCCCTAGATATTTAATGACTGATGTTGGTTCATACTATATTCATGGTGCTTTCAGTAAAATGCTTCCTAAGTATGACGTTGACCATAGAATTGCATCACCCTATCATCCTCAATCTAGTGGTCAAGTTGAACTTAGCATTAGAGAAACAAAAATAATTTTACAGAAAAATTGTCAACGGGTCCCGAAAGAATTGGTCTAAGAAATTAGATGATGGACTTTGGGCCTATAGAACAGCATATAAAAATCCTATGGGTATGTCTCCTTATAAGATGGTTTATGGAAAAGCTTGTCATTTGCCTCATGAGTTAGAAAATAAAGCATATTGGGTAATTAAGGAACCCAACTATGATTTCAAACTTGCCGGTGAAAAGAGGTTATTCGATATTAGCTCACTAGATGAATGGAGAACCCAAGCTTATGAAAATGCCAAATTATTTAAAGAAAAAGTTAAAAGTTGGCATGCTAAAAGAATCCAAAAGTGGGAATTTAAAGTTGGGGAATATGTTCTTTCGTACAACTCTCATTTCAGATTCTTTGCAGGAAAACTTCTCTCCAAATGGGAAGGACCGTATATTATCGAAGAAGTCTACCACTATGGAGCTATCA
This sequence comes from Triticum dicoccoides, assembly GCF_002162155.2. Classification (NCBI taxonomy): domain Eukaryota; kingdom Viridiplantae; phylum Streptophyta; class Magnoliopsida; order Poales; family Poaceae; genus Triticum; species Triticum dicoccoides. The sequence continues at coordinate 247,547,573 of NC_041390.1, read as the reverse complement.
AAATAAATAATGCCGAAGGTACTAACCCGAAGGTTGTCAATGGGCAAAGAATCAAACACTATATCTCAAGTACGTCTATTAATGTTGAAATCCAACCTATGACACCGGAGGAACACATAAAAGAGACCTTTCAAAAACATCCAGAATCGTGAATAAAAGGAGGTATGTGATTCCGTATGTAAACAGCCTCCGAAAATCCGCAAAAATATTTTTTTTCAATTTTGGAATATAACAAAAATTAGGAAAAATAATAAACAACCCAGAAGGCAACCGAGGAGGGCACAAGACACCAGGGCGCGCCTGGCTTGCTTGGCGCGCCTAGGTGGGTTGTGCCCACCTCGGGTACCTTCTGGACTCCGTTTTCTCCCGTTTGCTTGTTTCCCAAGATAAGAAATCTTTATATATCCCTCGGACCTATTGACCGCCGTATCACAGAGAAATCTTCTGTTATTCTTGCTCGCTGTTTTTCTGACAGATCTAGATTGCCATGGCCGCCTCGAGCTCCTCCAAGGACAAGTTCTTCAACAACATCATCAACCCGTATTTGTAGGAGGTGATGCGGCACCCTTAAGCCATTGAGATAGGTGAGGGGTGCTTCACATCCAGGACATCCAGGGGCCAAGAGGACGGGGACCGTGGAGGCTACGCTCGAAGCTATGGATCAAGAGGTCTTCAAGTGCAAGGGGATTGTGGAACGTGGACTCAATGCCAATGACCCCATGATTGCGGATTTTACCCGTGATATCAAGGTGGATGGTGAGTCCATGAAGGACATCATCTTCACCCTCAACAAGCAAATCAACTTCCTTCAAACCCAAATCTACGATCTCCAAAATCAAGTCTTTCAATATGAGCTGAGATTTAAAGGTATGAGTTTAGCTGCCAGTTGTAGGACTCGTGAGACTCGCGCTTTCTCTTATGACAGAGAGCCACTGCCATGGAAGTCAGAAGATAAGCTCGCTACTACCTCATCATCACCACCACCATCACCTTCTTCACCTCTAAGGAAGACTTGAGTATCGGGTATCAGGACTCCCCTTGGCTTGTGCCAAGCTTGGGCGGGTGCCCCGGAATCGTATCACACCACCTCTTTTTCCCTTATTTATCTTAGTTCGATCTTTAGTTATCTTTGGAATTAGTTGAATAAAAGTTTAGTTTGATCCTTTTCGAGTGTTTTTTCTTAGTGATCCATCTATCTTTATAATCGTGTGCGAGATTTATAATAAAGATTAGTTCGAGTTTTGTTTTCTTTACTTTTATGTTTCAATCAAAATAAAAAGGAAATAATGTAAAAAGATCATATGCCAATCTTATGGAAAGTAATGACATCACATAAGGAACAATATAAGTAGTACAATTTATTGGAGATTGACAAACATAGCATTGGTCAATGATGCAATTCATGAAAGAATTAATAACGGAAGAGAAGATTCACATGCAAGTACACTATCTTGGACACCTTCTATGATTGTGAGCCCCCATCAAAATATTTTATGCCAAACAAGGAAGACAACATAATGATTTGTGCTTGTTCATATTCACATAGAAGTTATATTGTCATAGATCCCTTAACATGTAGTGCTTACCCCCTATCTTTGCTAGCCAAAAATTCCACACTAAGTAGAGATACTACTTGTGCAACAAAAAACCCTTAAAACCAATTGTTATTTTGAAAGTCCACCATACCTACCTATGGATTGAGTAAGATCCTTCAAGTAAGTTGTCATCGGTAGAATAAGGCAATAAAAATTGCTTCTAAATGTGTTAGACCATTTAGTGTAAGAGAAAATTGAGCATTGTATGAACTTGTGATGGAAAAATAATAAAGGCGACAGACTACGTAATAAAGGTTGCTATCATAACGGGAAATATTGTTGCATTTTCACAGTGAGGGAAGGTTGGCTTGACAGGCTTCGTTCTGGATGTTGTAATCTCTTCTCATGGTCTTTGTTCGCTTTATTATCCCGTTGTGAGAATGGCTAGGACTATGGATCCACACGCCCCCCCCCCCTCTAGTCAGTACTTTCTGAGTAGCGCAAGGCTTCTTCGTTGGCAAATAAACAAATTAATGAACTAAGCTCCAATGCCCACAGGAATCTGTCTCTAGCACAAATATTTTACTGAAATCAGTCGTTCTTTTGCAATAAGAGATTGAGCATACAATCCAAAAAGCGCATGACAACCTCTGCTTCCCTCTGCGAAGGGCCTATATTTTACTTTCATGTATTTACTTTTATGCAAGAGTCAACGTATTCTTCCCTATTCATTTTTATTTTCTCTTTTGCAAGCATCATGTGCCGAGGAAAGATCTAGGCACATATACTCAGTTGCATATGGGTGAGCATGAGTTATTATTGTTGACATCACCCTTGAGGTGAATACGTTGAAAGGTGAAACTATAAGCCCCTATCTTCCTATGTGTCTGGTTGAAACTTTTTGCTTATGGGTATGCGGTGAGTGTTTGCAATCATAGAAGACTATATGATGGTTGAGTATGTGCACTTGCCAAAAGGCTCCGATACGTGACCCTTCCTGAAAAGATGATGAATTGTAGATGCTGATACATCTCCATCGTATCTATAATTTTTGATTGTTTCATGCTACTATTCTACAACTTTTTTATACTTTTGGCAACTTTTTATATTATTTTTGGACTAACATATTGATCCAGTGTCCAGTGCCAGTTCCTGTTTTTTGCATGTTTTTTGATTCACGAAATATCCATACCAAACGAAGTCCAAACGTGATAAAAACTTACGGAGATTTTTTGGAATATTTATGATTTTTGGGAATTGGATTTAATGCGAGATGATGCCCGAGGAGCCCACGAGCCCTGGAGGCACGCCCTCCTCCCCAGGGCGAGGCCAGGAGATTTGTGTCCATCCTGTAAGGCGGTTGGTGCCCTCCTTTTGCAGCAAGAAAGATAATATTTGGCTGAAAATTGTGTTAAAATTTCAGACCAATCGGAGTTACGGATCTCCAGGAATTTAAGAAATGGTGAAAGGCCAGAAAACAGGAATGTAGAAACAGAAGGAAACAGAGAGATAGAGAGAGAGAGAGAGAGAGAGAGAGAGAGAGAGAGAGAGAGTGACGCCCCGAGACCGTTGTGCCAGGTGTCTTCCAGTTTTTCGCTGCCTTTGCCATGTCGTTCGCTTGCGTGTTGCATTCTGTCATGTCATCATGTGCATTGCATCATCATGTTTTCAAAACTTGCATCCTTCCGGGTTCCCCAGTTCCGTCTGTTGTCCGTTCCGAGCCCAACCAAACTCGCACACGCCGGCGGCATGTCTGAATTTTTTTAAGTGGCCGAAAAATGTTCTCGGAATGGGATGAGATTTGGGGTGCGGTCTTATTATAGTGTAGATAGGCCGCCTGCCAAGTTTCATCGCATCCGGAGTACGTTTGACGCCCCAACGGATAACTTATAGCGGCAATATAGCCGGTCTAACGTCGGACATTTTCGGTCTACGAAAATAGTCGCCGGGCTGCATTCATCCTCTTTCCTCTCAGTCCAACCCATTTGCATAGCCCTCTAACCCCACCTACGTCCAACCAACCCCCCCCCACTCTCGACCGGTGCCATCCGATCTTGATCGGAGGGTCCGCAAACAACTCCTAACCCCCAAACCATAGCAAATTTGCTATATATGGACACCCATAGTCCATTTTGGGCAACCTAGACCCCTTCCCCTACCTCTAGCCTCCCCCTCCTCATATTCCGTGCAGCACCGCTCCCATCTCGCCTCTTGGCGCCATCCACGGACCAGCCGCCGTCGGCTGGACGTTCCCCACCAACCCGCTCGTGCCACCTCAGCAACCAGCGCCGCCCTCCTCCACTCCGCCTGCACAACGTCGCTCCCAGTCCCCACTTTGCCACGGCCCGCCACGGGAGGATCTGGGCCCGAGAGCCCTGCGCGCGCGCCATCTGCTCGCCGCCGCCCCTCCCGAGGCCTCCGTCGCTGCCTTGGTACTCGCCGGGGCTGCCCTATCGCCGCATCAGCCAGCCGCGCCAGCGAGAACCAGGTCGCGCTGCCCCGTCTCTCTCTTTTTTTCCACTGCCCTCTATATTCTCTCGCTCTCTCGCTCTCTCTCTGCAGGACGCGTTCATCATCGCCGGCACCCGTCCCAGCCGTTCCCGCGCCGGATCAGGCGAGCCGTCGCCTGGATCCGCTTCCTTCGGCTGTTCCCGTCCACCTCCGGCGTCCTTTGCACTCGAGCCGAATCCAGCCGCCGTCTGCCGTCGTTGTTCGTCGGTTCCTTTCTGCCTCGTTCTCGTCAGGAGATCGGGGACGAGTCCTCCCGTCGTGGCCCCCGCAGGTAGGACGGCCCAGCGCACCGCCCTCCAGCCCAGCCTGCCTCTCCCACCGACCTGGGCCATGGCCCATGGTGAGAAACCCCCCTCCCAGCGCCTGTTCCTGTTAGGCCGCGACTTGATTCGGCCCAATATATTTTTATTTCCCTGTTGCGATTTTAGCTATTTATCCTGAGACTGAAGTTTTACAGAAAAGTCCTCCTAGTTCATGCATAACATACCTCTCAAACCCTGCATCGGATGGAAATGATTTATATATGAAAAATGTCTAGAATTTTGTCTAGATTAATAATATCCAACTTTCATCTATGTTTAAAATGTTTAAACTTATTGTTTGCTTTATTTTGCATAATGGCATGTTAAAATGCTTTAATTCATAAGTAAATAACCGTAGCTCCATTTTCAATAAACTTTATATGTAAATGGGGTAGAAAAATGCCTAGTTTAACTTGGTTCATTTTCTCTGCATGTTTAACAACTCTAAAATATGGTTTAGGGCAGAACAGAACAAACCTAATATATGCACATGAGGAGTTTCTGGATTTGTTGTTTGTTGTTCCGGCCTCATTTAAACTTGCCTAGATAGGTAGTTTTCATTTGCTTCACCTCTTGCCATGCTAAACAACATTTAACATCGTTGAGTACATAAACGGGAGAGAACTAAATAAGCCATGTGGTGTTCCGTCAATATGCAACTCGTTGCTTATTGAGCTCCACTTAACTTGTAGTGTTGTTTGTGCACTTTGCCATGACATGCTTCATTAATCCGGACATGCATCATACTTGGTTGTACATCATGCCATATTGATGTGATGGTTGTTTACTATGATGTTTACTTCTTTTCGGTGTTGCTTCTTCGGGTTAGTTTCGATAATGTTGCGTTTATGAGGATCTCTGCGACTATGTCCGTTTGTCTTCTTCATGGACTCGTTCTTCTTCCTTGCGGGATCTCAGGCAAGATGACCATACCCTCGAAATCACTTCTATCTTTGCTTGCTAGTTGCTCGCTCTATTGCTATGCCGCGATACCTATCACTTGCTTTATCATGCCTCCCATAAATGCCAAGCCTCTAACCCACCTTTCCTAGCAAACTATTGTTTGGCTATGTTACCGCTTTGCTCAGCCCTCTTATAGAGTTGCTAGTTGCAGGTGAAGATGAAGTTTGTTCCATGTTGGAATGTGGATTTTGTTGGGATATCATTACTATATTTTGTTTACTTTAATGCATCTATATGCTTGGTAAAGGGTGGAAGGCTCGGCCTTATGCCTGGTGTTTTGTTCCACTCTTGCCACCCTAGTTTCCGTCATACTGGTGTTATGTTCCTTGATTTTGCGTCCCTTACGCGGTTCAGTTATAATGGGAACCCCTTGATAGTTTGCTTTGAATAAAACTCCTCCAGCAAGGCCCAACCTTGGTTTTACCATTTGCCACCTAAGCCTTTTTCCCTTGGGTTCTGCAGACTCAAGGGTCATCTTTATTTTAAACCCCTGGGCCAGTGCTCCTCTGAGTGTTGGTCCAACCTGTCAGCCGTCGGTGACCACCAAGGGCAACTCTGGGTTGGCCTACCGGAAGTTTGGACAATCCGGCGTGCCCTGAGAACGAGATATGTGCAGCTCCTATCGGGATTTGTCGGCACATTCGAGCGGCTTTGCTAGTCTTGTTTTACCATTGTCGAAATGTCTTGTAACCGGTATTCCGAGTTTGATCGGGTCTTCCTGGGAGAAGGAATATCCTTCGTTGACCGTGAGAGCTTGTGATGGGCTAAGTTGGGACACCCCTGCAGGGTTTTGAACTTTCGAAAGCCGTGCCCGCGTTTATGGGCAGATGGGAATTTTTTAATATCCGGTTGTAGAGAACTTGACACTTAACTTAATTAAAATGCATCAAACGTGTGTGTAGCCATGATGGTCTCTTTCCGGCGGAGTCTGGGAAGTGAACACAGTTCTTGTGTTATGCTTGAACGTAAGTAGTTTTCAGGATCACTTCTTGATCACTTCTAGTTCACGATCGTGCTTTGCTTCTCTTCTCGCTCTCATTTGCGTATGTTAGCCACCATATATGCTAGTGCTTGCTACAACTCCACCTCACTACCTTTTCCTACCCATAAGCTTAAATAGTGTTGATCTCGCGGGTGTGAGATTGCCGAGTTCTCGTGACTCATAGATACTTCCAAACAGTTGCAGGTGCAGATGATACTAGTGCAGTTGACGCAACCCAGCTCAGATGGGAGCTCGATGAAGACCGTGTTCGTTGTGTTGTTTCGTTTCCAGTTGATCAGTAGTGGATCCCAGTTGGGGCGATCAGGGATCTTTTGCATTAGGGTTAGTCTTCTTTTATTTTGGTTACGTAGTCAGACCTTGTTTGTATTCTGGATGATGTAATGCTATATTCATGTATTGTGTCAAGTGCCGATTGTAAGCCAACTCTTTATCCCTTTCTTATTCAGTACATGGGATGTGTAAAGATTACCCCTCTTGCGACATGCCTACTATGCGGCTATGCCTCTAAGTCGTGCTCCGACACATGGGAGATATAGCTGCATCGTGGGTGTTACAGAGAGAGAGAGAGCGAGAGAGAGAGATCCAATCTGAGAGGGGCTCCCGCCCCTCCGCCGCCATGGAGGCCATGGACCAGAGGGGAAACCCTCCTACCATAGGGGGGAGACTACTGAAGGATGCTGCTAACACGACACTATGATCAGAGACCCTTTGACGAAACTGTGTGCGATGCATTAATCGCAAACGGGGATATAAAAACCGCCAAAAAAGATGCAAAACATTTGTGATGGTGAAGACATCAACCACGGTTCAGATTTTAGTTACGTGGGCGACGCGGGGCATATGGTTTAGTTCAATGAACTGTTTGTGATGTGGCAGAACAACAGAAATGGGTAACCTGATGAAGGCGTGTGCGATATACGACATACAGTTCACTCTGATAAACTGTTTGCGATGATGCGGCACAACAAAACTCGGGAGACAGATGAAGGTATGTGCAATATACGACATACAGTTCACTCGGATGAACTATTTGTGATTAGGCAACACAAAAGAAATGGTCAGCCAGATCAAGGTGTGTGCGATATACGGCATACAGAACAATATTCTTTATTGTGAATAGTGTCCTCTATTTGGCACACAAGTATATGGATCATAGCCTTGGGAGAGCAGTGTGCCCGCACGCATCGTGCTAGCTTGATGTTCCTTCTATGCTAAGTTTCCATTAATTGATGGTGTTTTATGAACACGCCACCATTTCCCACCATTTCCTCACCGGTTTCCCGCCGCCACCCAGTGATATTGCACATAAACCTAGGTGGAGCGCGATGCACGGAGGCAATAAGCATAGCATGTGGCACATCCACCTTTTCCAAGCATGCCAACCCACCAAAGCACCACCTCTGCCATTAACCTCCTCGACAAGGAAAGCAAGAAGGCGCCACGGCCCATAGTGGCCGAGGTGCTCCCCGGCAACGCGATGGACGACGCCATGATGCGCGTCATCGCCAGGGTTGAGGCGACCCTTAGCACATGGCGCTTTAGCATTGGGGACCAAGATAGGCATGTCAGCGCTGAGAGGCTGTAGCTCGCCGCATAACATGATCGATGGCGCGCCGTAGAGCAAGCTAGGCACGTCTGCGCTGATAGGCTGTGGCTCACCGCACAACCAGACCGTTGGAGCGCCACAGAGCGAGAGGCCCGGTGCATCGCACAACAAGAGCGGATCCATCTGTGTTTGCCTGCTGTCGACAGGGCGTCGTAGCTGGGTACACTTCCCATCAGTACCCCCATTCCTCACTAGGAGTCAGCAGAGGCCATCTGCACCGTACTTGCACCAGAGGCCGGCCACGTCGTACTTGCACCGGAGGCCCGCCGCGCCTTTCGCATGGGTCGCATTGTTCGCCTTGTCAGCGGCCCGCTCGATGCCAACATGTTGGTCGCTAGGCTCGACTGCCTCCTTGGCCCAGGTGTCCACTAGGGCGCAGTAGAGGAACAAGGTCGTCGCATCCATGAGCTGGTGATCTCCGATGAAATAGCCAACTAGGATCTCAAGATTGCGCTCCAGATGTATCGCGAGCGTGTGAACCGCTTGGACGAATGCCTACACGAGTTCAGGCAGAGCCAAGAGCTACCGTAGGCAAGGGCTGCTGGTCATTGTCTCATGGACACGTTTTATTTTGTTGAGTCATTTCGACGTGCATTGTTATGTATTCATAGCAATCATAATATTTCTCTATTTATTGCTCTGTTTCAATGTGTGTACTTTGTTTTTCGTTCTTATATGTTCTATTTCAATGTGTGTGTATATGCTTTCCATTCTGTATATGTGGATGGTAACAGCTAGATACAAATTAGTATACGAAAACAGATCGAAAATGGAATTCATAATATGTGTGTGTATATGCTTTCCATTCTGTATATGTGGATGATAACAGCTAGATACAAATTATACACAAAAGAGATAGAAAATGGAATTCATAATATATATATTAATTGTTCATTAGTTCATCATAAAATATATATAATATCATCACATATATGTGATGATACTTAACTACTCCCTCCGTTCCTAAATATTTGTCTTTCCAGAGATTTCAACAAGTGACTACATACGGAACAAAATGAGTTAATCTACACTCTAAAATATGTCTATATACATCAGTGTGTGATAGTCCATTTGAAATCATTAAAGAGACAAATATTTAGGAACAGAGGGAGTACAAGGTACAATGCATAAAATTGAGAATGAACAATACTAAAACTAATAATCCCTCCTATGGGCAGTATTCCGGCAGCCCCTCGCCAGCAGCTCCCTGCTGCGTGGCGTCTACCCAGCACGGAGGGAGCAGTCCGCCCCCTCCACCTCGTAGTGCTTGACATACTGATCTGCCTCTTGCTGTCGGATGAGCGCAAACGATCTTGCCATTTTGTTGGGCGCGCACTGGAGCTCCTCGTCAGTGGCACACTAGACCTTATCGGCCCACCTGCATGCAGCGATGAGGTGCCTAGCACCTTTGACCTTCCTCCGTCTCCTTTTTCCAGGCGACATCATGGGCTTCATAGGCCGCCTGGTACCTGGCTTCCTCCTCCACCATCTCCTTCTTGAATGCCACTTGCCTGGCTTTCTCAGCCGGCGATAACGACTTCCACAGACAAAGATTTTACTGGCCCCAAAACCACTCCAAAGTTTGTGGGTCAGGTGCAACCTCGTCCGACGGTGCGTAGGGGTCCTCCTCGTCACTGCATTTCGACTGAGCGTCCTCGGGGGGCAGCGCGCACTCGTTGGCGTGTGGACAGATTGGTGGTGCCATGGCCAAGATTTGAGAAACAGAGAGAGGAAAAGCAAGGGGAGGATGTAGATGAGAATGTAGGCAGGATGACATGAGCAAGGTAGTATTTATTGGCGGCGGAAATCTAGATCGACGGGAATAGTACAGATGCTGGTTGTCGGAATTTACAAGTACTGTAGTTTGAATTACACACGATTACAACAACAAAAGTCGTGTGTGAACTTAATAGCTGACGATTTCCAATACAGAACCGTGTCTGATTAATAACCTGCGCCACTCACCTTCCAAAGTTCGAGGCGTGAAATAGAGTGCCAATCATGTGGGGCCCAGTTGTCTACCCAGAGCATTACATTTTGTTTTTTGAACACCAGATATTTACATCGTCTGGTCATTTTTTATTTTTTTGTAATTTAAATGCCTTGGCTCTCCATGCATGTGTCCAAGACGTTATGGTTAGCCGACGCATGTAGACGTAGTTCAAATTTGGATTATGGTCATTAATTGACAAGAAAATCACTTAAATGTCTTAAAAAGGTCAAATGACCCCTGAAATTATCCAAGTTTTGACATGATAGTTGTATTACTGCATGTTAACTATAGAATTTTTTTGAAGCCCCTAAGAGGAAGCTAACACTGATTCGTCATCAAACATGCATTGTTCCCTCTCAGAACCACGCGCCTGCTAGTGAGTTGCTCCCGTTTGTGCGGGGTGTGTGTCCAAACTTTTGTCAAACACGCCAATTTTTTACCGCATTATCTTGGTGGCATGACATTACGTCAAGCAAGGTTTCATGTGTTTCTAATCATTTTTTAAGAATTTAAATGGCATGGCACTCCATGCATGTGTCTAGGCTGTGATACCAATATGTTTGAAAATTTCTTCCAATTTACTACACATGGAATTAACTCGCACACAAGTACACAAAAATATGATTTTTTTTCAAACCGTTATGGTTAGCCGTTGTATGTAGATGTAGTTCAAATTTGAATTACGGTCATTAAATGGCTAGAAAATCACATAAATGTCTTTAAAAGGTCATTAAATGATCTGTAGAATTTTTTTGATGCCCATAAGAGGAAGCTATCTCCCGTTCGTCATCAAACATGCATTGTTCCCTCTCGGAACCACGAGACTTCTAGTGAGTTGCTCCGGTTTGTGAGGGCTGTGTGTCCAAACTTTTGTCAAACATGCCAATTTTTTTACCACATCATCTTGTTGGCATGACATTATGTCAAGCAAGGTTTCATGTGTTTCTGATCATTTTTTATTTTTTTGAATTTGAAAGCTATGGCACTCCATGCATGTGTCTAGGCAGTGACACCAATATGTTTGAAAATTCCTTTCAATTTAATGCACATGGAATTAACTTGCACACAAGTACACAAATATGATTTTTGAAACTGTTATGGTTAGCCGTTGCATGTAGATGTAGTTCAAATTTGAATTACCATCATTAAATGGCTAGAATATCACTTAAATGTCTTAACAAGTCAAATGACCCACTGAATTTTCCAAATTTTCAAATGATAGTTGTATTAGTACTATGAATTTTCTCGTACATTTAAAACACCATGCATTGCCACTTTACTCCAAATTCGTCTTTCACACCTAACAAAAAAATATCAACAACATCACACACAGTTATTTTGCAGGAACCGCTTGCGATGAAAATTCATGGGTCTATTTAAGTCTTCCTCCTTAAGCTTCGCTAGCTCGTCTGCTCCAGTGCCGGCAGCCCCCGAATCCATGTATCCTGATCCCCATTCCTGCAAGGGGAAAACTTTGTTTTTGCCACTCTAGTTTTTGCCAACCTTGCTTATGCCACTCTAGAATTTGACATTTTTTGCCACTCTTAGCTTTTGACAATATATCACTTTTGCCATTCTGTGGCAAAAGAAATTTTTTTAGAGTGGCAATTGTGATACATTTCAAAAGCTAAGAGTGGCAATTGTGATACATTTCAAAATTATCGTTTTTTGCCACGGAATGGCATTTCTGATGTATTGTCAAAAGCTAAGAGTGGCAAAAGTGAGATGTTAAATTCTAGAGTGGCATAAACAAAGTTGGCAAAAACTAGAGTGGCAAAAACAAAGTTTTCCTTCCTGCAACCCCTTCTTGCAAAATATGACGCCGTGGAAACACTTTGTGAGGGTACGGTGGCCTTGTCCTCCCCAAGCGCCGCCGCCTATGCCGAATGCGCATCCGCCTACGCCCAGAGTGCCATAGCATACGCATTGAGCGCATCCGCATGCGCCGAGAGGGCGTCTGCGGCAGCCGACAGGGTACCTGCAACAGCCGAGTGCTACCTATTGAGCACTGCGTTGGTTTTCCCTGAAGAGGAAGGGATGATGCAGCAAAGTAGCGTAAGTATTTCCATCAGTTTTTGAGAACCAAGGTATCAATCCAGTAGGAGGCTACGCGCTAGTCCCTCGTACCTACACAAAACAAATAAATCCTCGCAACCAACGCAAATAGGGGTTGTCAATCCCTATAAGGCCACTTACGAGAGTGAGATCTGATAGATATGATAAAGATAATATTTTTGGTATTTTTATGATAAAGATGCAAAGTAAAATAAAGGCAAAGTAAATAGCAAATGAAATAACTAGGTAGTAGGAGATCAATATGATAATGATAGACCCAGGGGCCATAGGTTTCACAAGTGGCTTCGCTCGAGAGAATAAGTATTCTACGGTGGGTGAACAAATTACTGTTGAGCAATTGATAGAATTGAGAATAGTTATGAGAATATCTAGGTATGATAATGTATATAGGCATCACGTCCGAGACAAGTAGACCGACTCCTGCCTGCATCTACTACTATTACTCCACTCATCGACCGCTATCCAACATGCATCTAGAGTATTCAGTTAAAAATAGAGTAACGCCTTAAGCACGATGACATGATGTGGAGGGATAGACTCATGCAATATGAAGAGAACACCATCTTGTTATCCTCAATGGCAACAATACAATACGTGCCTTGCTGCCCCTACCGTCACTGGGAAAGGACACCGCAAGATTGAACCCAAAGCTAAGCACTTCTCCCATTGCAAGAAAGATTAATCTAGTAGGCCAAACTGTGACGCCCCGAGACCGATGTGCCAGGTGTCTTCCAGTTTTTCGCCGTCGTTGCCATGTCATTTGCTTGCGTGTTGCATCTTGTCATGTCATCATGTGCATTGCATCATCATGTTTTCAAAACTTGCATCCGTCCGGGTTCCCCAGTTTCGTCTGTTATCCGTTCTGAGTCCAAACACACTTGCACGCGCCCGCGGCACGTCCGAATATTATTTTAGAAGTGACCGGAAAAATGTTCTCGGAATGGGAAGAAAGTTGGCATGCGGTGCTCTTTTGTTGTTAGTAGGCCGCCTGCCAAGTTTCATCGCATTTGAAGTCCGTTTGACGCCCCAACGGATAAATATAGCGGCAATAGTAGCCGGTCTAACGTCGGACGTTTTCGGTCTCCGGAAACAGTCATCGGGCCTCTCTCTCTTCTCTTCTCTCAGCTCGAGCCCTACTACACAGTCCACTACCTACCGCCAGGTCCAACCTAACCTCTCTCGTCAGCCCACGGCCCTCCTCGCGCGCGCGTCCGAAAATTGTCCGGACCCGACCCGAGCAGTCGTCACCGTCGTGTCCGGATCATCCCCAAACATCTACAAACATCTCCTTTTTCCTCTTTGGACTTCCTAACTATTTATTTCTCGATTGCCCGATTACGATCGGAGGGATCTGATAGCCCCGAACTTAATCCACCTACCATATAAATACGAAAGGTCCAACCCTAAAAATCAGGAACCTTGTCCCATCCTACCTAGCGCTGCCACCACTCCCTCGGGATCCTCCCCGATCCAAAAATTCCCCCTCGTTGTCTTCACCGGATCAACCAGCTCCTCCCGATCCATCCAGCCTCCTCCCCCTGTCAAATGGATCTGCAGCCAGCCCCCGCACGCTCGATCTCTCCCGCAGCCAGCAGGCGCCCGATCCAGGATGGATCGAGGCCACGGCCTCGTCCGCCTATGTCTCCTTCCGCGCTCTCTTTCTTCTTCTTCTTCCCTGCTGTTCCTCACCCCCCTTTTCCCTGCTCTGTTATAGGAACGATGCCGGCCTCCCCAGCTCTCTTCGTCACCGCTGATTTGAGCGGTCGGACCCCTGCTTCGCCTCCCCATGCTTGGGTCCGTGCCCCCGCAAGCCACGTCCGAGGCAGCTACCTCCTCGTGTGCCTGATGCGCGAGTACGACCCCTTGACCTCGCCGACGAGGTCTGCCGCCAAGGACGCCCTGCCATGGCACCGCCATTTCAAGCTTCAAGCCCCGGACGTCAAGTCCTTTTTCATCGCTGCTCGTGGAGCCCCAAGTTCCCTCGTCGCCGTCCTGTGCCTGGAACCGCGCCCCTCCATCGTCTCTTCCTTGACCCAGCTGGTCGCTGCCTCCCTGAGCGCCATCGTGCTCACGACCCAGCCACCTACTCCTCGCAGTCTCCTACAACCTCCCTTTGTCGCGACCCCGTTTCCCTCCTCGAGCCGAAGCTCGCCGCCGCCGATGACAACAACAACAAATTCACCATCGACATCCTCCTCTCCTCCTGTGCGTGCGTCTACTCGACCCCAGCACCCTGATCTAGACCTGCTGCTGGGCTGCCGGTGACCTAGGCGAAGAGCAGATGAGGGCCGCCTCTCTCCTTCCTCGTGCTCTCCCTCCATCCAGTTTCTTTCTCTGTCTCTCTCTGATTTTATCCTCTGTCTTTTCTTCAGGCAACAGTTCCTCCATGGCCTTGTACCAAGTTCCGCCGCTTAGGGATCTGATCTGCGCCTCTCCTAGCCGGATCTCGACTCAGGTGACTCCTTGTGCTCCATTCCCGTCGTTCTTGGTGTACCCCGCGATCTCCTCGACTGCTATCACTGGCAAATTCCTGTCCAGTCACGCCTTAACCAAGTGCAGAAGAACGGGCGTTCCCCCGTGCGTGACCTCGTGCCGCTCGTCCGCATGGGCCTCTTGCCCGCAAGCGAGGCCCAGCTGAGCACCCCCTGTCAGCCTCCCTCCTACCACCGAACCGGGCCGAGCCCATGGTGAGAGCAGATCCAGCCCGAACTCCCCTGCACTGTTGGGCCGCATAAGTTTCTGCCCGCATGTGTTTTTTTCAGCATCTGCGAATTTGTTCTTTTTATCCAGTTAAACAGATTTGCAAAAAACCCTCATACTTCATGCATTTAATAACTTATCAACCGTGCAACGGATTAAAATAAGTTATATATGAAACTTGCTTAGAATTTTGTGTAGATTAATAATTTGCCACTTTCATCTATGTTTGAGATGTTTAAAATGTTGTTTGTTTAAATTTGCTCCTATGTCATGCTAAATGCTTTAATTCATAACTAAATAACCGTAGCTCCGAATTAAATAATCTTTATATGTAAATGGGGTAGAATTTTGCCTAGTTTAACATGGTGACATTGCTTTGCATGCTAAAAAACTCTAAAATATGATTTAGTGCAGAACAGGACCTAACATAATATATGCACATGAGGAGTTTCCGGACTTGTTGTTCGTTGGTTCCGGCCTCATTTAAACTTGACTAGATAGGTAGTTTTACTTTGCTTCACCCTCTTGCCATGTTAATCAACATTTAATCTTGTTGGGTACATAAACGAGATCGAACTAAATAATTTGAATGTGGTGTTCCGTCAATATGCAACTCGTTGCTATTGAGCTCCACTTAACTTGTAGTTGTGTTTGTGCATTTTGCCATGCCATGTATCATTAAACCGGACATGCATCATACTTCGTTGTGCATCATGCCATGTTTATGTGATGGTTCTTTTACTATGTTGTTTTCTCCTTTCCGGTGTTGCTTCTTCGGGTTGGTTCCGATAACATCGTGTTGTGAGGATTCGTTCGACTGTCCGTTTGTCTTCTCCATGGACTCGTTCTTCTTACTTGCGGGATTTCAGGCAAGATGACCATACCCTTGAAATCACTTCTATCTTTGCTTGCTAGTTGCTCGCTCTTTTGCTATGCCTATGCTGCGATACCTACCACTTGCTTATCATGCCTCCCATATTGTTGAACCAAGCCTCTAACCCACCTTGTCCTAGCAAACCGTTGTTTGGCTATGTTACCGCTTTGCTCAGCCCCTCTTATAGCGTTGTTAGTTGCAGGTGAAGATTGGAGCTTGTTCCATGTTTGGAACATGGATATTTGTTGGGATATCACAATATCTCTTATTTAATTAATGCATCTATATACTTGGTAAAGGGTGGAAGGCTCGGCCTTATGCCTGGTGTTTTGTTCCACTCTTGCCGCCCTTGTTTCCGTCATATCGGTGTTATGTTCCCGGATTTTGCGTTCCTTACGCGGTTGGGTTATAATGGGAACCCCTTGACAGTTCGCCTTGAATAAAACTCCTCCAACAAGGCCCAACATTGGTTTTACCATTCGCCACCTAGCCTGTTCTTTCCCTTGGGTTCTGCAGACTCAAGGGTCATCTTTATTTAAACCCCCGGGCCAGTGCTCCTCTGAGTGTTGGTCCAACCTGTCAGCTGCCAGTGGCCACCATGGGCAACTCTGGGTTGGCCTACCGGAACCTTGGACAATCCGGTGTGCCCTGAGAAAGAGATATGTGCAGCTCCTATCGGGATTTGTCGGCACATTCGGATGGCTTTGCTGGTCTTGTTTTACCATTGTAGAAATGTCTTGTAACCGGGATTCCGAGTCTGATCGGGTCTTCCCGCTAGAAGGAATATCCTTCGTTGACCGTGAGAGCTTGTGATGGGCTAAGTTGGGACACCCCTGCAGGGATTTGAACTTTCGAAAGCCGTGCCCGCGGTTATGGGCAGATGAGCTCCACTTAACTTGTAGTTTTGTTTGTGCATTTTGCCATGCCATGTATCATTAAACCGGACATGCATCATACTTCGTTGTGCATCATGCCATGTTTATGTGATGGTTCTTTTACTATGTTGTTTGCTCCTTTCCGGTGTTGCTTCTTCGGGTTGGTTCCGATAACGTCGTGTTGTGAGGATTCGTTCGACTGTCCGTTTGTCTTCTTCATGGACTCGTTCTTCTTACTTGCGGGATTTCAGGCAAGATAACCATACCCTTGAAATCACTTCTATCTTTGCTTGCTAGTTGCTCGCTCTTTTGCTATGCCTATGCTGCGATACCTACCACTTGCTTATCATGCCTCCCATATTGTTGAACCAAGCCTCTAACCCACCTTGTCCTAGCAAACCGTTGTTTGGCTATGTTACCGCTTTTCTCAGCCCCTCTTATAGCGTTGTTAGTTGCAGGTGAAGATTGGAGCTTGTTCCATGTTTGGAACATGGATATTTGTTGGGATATCACAGTATCTCTTATTTAATTAATGCATCTATATACTTGGTAAAGGGTGGAAGGCTCGGCCTTATGCCTGGTGTTTTGTTCCACTCTTGCCGCCCTAGTTTCCGTCATATCGGTGTTATGTTCCCAGATTTTTCGTTCCTTACGCGGTTGGGTTATAATGGGAACCCCTTGACAGTTCGCCTTGAATAACACTCCTCCAGCAAGGCCCAACATTGGTTTTACCATTCGCCACCTAGCCTTTTCTTTCCCTTGGGTTCTGCAGACTCAAGGGTCATCTTTATTTAAACCCCCGGGCCAGTGCTCCTCTGAGTGTTGGTCCAACCTGTCAGCTGCCGGTGGCCACCATGGGCAACTCTGGGTTGGCCTACCGGAACCTTGGACAATCCGGTGTGCCCTAAGAAAGAGATATGTGCAGCTCCTATCGGGATTTGTCGGCACATTCGGATGGCTTTGCTGGTCTTTTTTTACCATTGTCGAAATGTCTTGTAACCGGGATTCCGAGTCTGATCGGGTCTTCCCGCTAGAAGGAATATCCTTCGTTGACCGTGAGAGCTTGTGATGGGCTAAGTTGGGACACCCCTGCAGGGATTTGAACTTTCGAAAGCCATGCCCGCGATTATGGGCAGATGGGAATTTGTTAATGTTCGGTTGTAGAAAACCTGAAGTTTATCTTAATTAAAATACATCAACCGCGTGCGTAACCATGATGGTCTCTTCTCGGCGGAGTCCGGGAAGTGAACACGGTGTTGGAGTTATGCTTAACGTAGGTTGTTCTAGGATCACTTCTTGATCATAGTTTCTAGAACGTGCTTTGCCTTCTCTTCTCGCTCTCATTTGCGTATGTTAGCCACCATATATGCTAGTAGCTTGCTGCAGCTCCACTTCATACCTTTTACCTTACCTATAAGCTTAAATAGTCTTGATTGCGAGGGTGTGAGATTGCTGAGTCCCCGTGACTGACAGATACTTCCAAAACTAGTTTGCAGGTGCCGTTGAACCGTGCAGATGACGCAACCAAGCTCAAGGAGGAGCCTCGATGAAGATCTTGTCCTTTGTGTTGTTTCGTTCTTGTTGTTCAGTAGTGGGGCCCAGTTGGGGTCGATCGGGGATCTGTGTAGCATTTGAGGTAGTCTTCTTTTATTTTGGTGCCGTAGTCGGACCTTGATTGTATCTGGATGATGTAATGCTTTATTCATGTAATTGTGTAAAGTGGCGATTGTAAGCCAACTATGTATCGCTTTCCCTTACGTATTACATGGGTTGCATGAAGATTACCTCACTTGCGACATTGCTTTCAATGCAGTTATGCCTCTAAGTTGTGCTTCGACACGTGGGAGATATAGCCGCATCGATGGTGTTACAAGTTGGTATCAGAGCCATCCCCGACCTTAGGAGCCCCCTGCTTGATCGAATAGCTGGCGTTGTTGAGTCTAGAAAAAAATGTTTTGAGTCATTTAGGAATTATATATATCGGAGAGTTAGGACTTCTTTTTTCTTCTCGGTCCCTTCGTCGCTCTGGTGAGGTATCCTGACGTAGAGTTTTGACTCTTCTCTTCTCAAATTTCACTACAAAAATTTAGGTTCACGCGGGTATCTTGGAATCGTTCCGATGGTTTTGTGACGAGAACATTGTTCTTGGTCCCTCCTGACATTTAGGGGTTGTGGCAGTGTCCTGGGGAGTTGAGCTCTGAGGTGTTGTCGTGACAATTTTATTGTTGCAGTTCTGGAATACCTGAGTTTAGTTTCGCCGACATCGAAAATCTCTTTTATGCAGTTGTTGGTGAGATAACCTCGACGCCACCCAGTACTGGGGCGGGAGTTTGGGAGTATTGCCATAACTTGTATAACGGATGCATTTCGAAGGTTGAGGTAGATGATTTCCGAAGGTTTCTTGGTTATATGTTGAAGGATGGATACAGCTGGATGTAGCATTTGTTAGTTTGGGTGAGATATTATGCTTCCCCTGTATCCCCAACACCTGATTGCATAACCGCAAAATTTCGGGAGTTTATAAGTGGGAATTCAAGTAGCTCTTAGGATATCTTTCCGTCAGATGTATGATATGAAATTGGGGTTCGACGTCTAGTGGTCCGCCTATTCACGGTTGGTTTTACAGTGGTCTCGTTGTGTCTTAGAGAGTCCTTGGCTATGCTGACTCGTGGACGATTCGTATGTCATGTGCACTGCCTTGTACATGATGGTGTTGTACGATCGAGCCCGTGTAGGCCCCACCATGAAAAGTTTGGACGAAATCTCTATCATATGTTTGTTCCGGCTTATTCTGCAAGCCAATCCTTTGTTTTTTTCTCAGTTGTGGTATTCGAGTTGCTTCAATGCAAATGTTGATTCCATACCTTTCCTAAATGGTGTTCTCATACTCCTATGTGGATACTAATCCTTCATGATAATCGAGATTGTCATGTCAATCCTCTTCGACCGGCGTGTCTCTCTTCAAGTGGATCCGATCATTTCAACATTCACAAGATCATTTATCAGTTCTTCTCAACGGTGCTCATTTCATCCGTCCCAAGATGCCTTTGTTTTTCCCACCCTCCCACCCTTTTTATTCAAGGACTCATATTTCCTAATCAACTATCATGTTATTGATGAGAAGTCTCTCCATTCTTTTCCGTCCATGTTCTTATCTGGCGATTCTCTTGAAGATGCTCCACTAGTTCATCATTCTTCTTTCTTTCCTCTTCAGTGGATTTAATTCAAGCTTTGTTGATCATATCCCTTTTTCCTCGTTTCAAATACCTTCTCATACCAGTGCACCTCATAATAATTCACTTCTCGCTATTCATTTGTTCGGGAGTGCTGAAGATATCTCAGAAGGCTCATCTTGTCTTTCAAGATCAGTTCAACCTATTTCGAGGTTGTTATCTCATTCTAGCCATTTAAATCTTACTGGTGCATTCTCTCTTTTAAATCGTTCTACGGTGTTTCTTTTGAGTGGGCCCTAACCCACAGGTCTTTTCCCAGGATCTTACCTGACTCTTCTTATTCTCCCGGAGCTTTTCAAATTCATCTCAAAATTTGACGCAAGAATGAATCTTCATCAGTCAGATGTACTTCTCCAAGATCTGTCAAATTCTTTTCATCACTTGCTCAACCTCTTCGTTTTGATTCCTCCAGAGTGTCTAAATAATTCATGGTGGTGTTTCTCGTCGCCATTTTCTGCTTTTGAAGACCGAAGAGGAGTTTTTCCTCCATATCTTATCCATTCTCTCGGAGACTCGTGGTTCTAGCTTCATGCCATCCTCTCATAATTGTTTTCGATTGTGATAATTCTTTTCACCCATCCGGAGAATTTCATGAGTTGTTTCCATTTCTTTCCTCCGAAGGTCATCTTTTCAAATATTATTCATTCTAGCTTTCAGCTCTCGTTATCCAATCCTTACCGGTGCATCGTTCAAGTATTCTCTAATCAGTTCTTGATCTCTTCGTTCTTTTGTATCTAAAATCTCTTAAGCATCTTCGTTTATTTTCTAATCCTTCCTGGTGTTTCTTCATGTTTTATTCATTCTTTTTTCAATTCTTACGGTCGTTCGTTCAAGAGTTCCTCTTCCTTCATTTATCATATCAATTTATTCGATGTTCCAATCCTACCGGCGGTTCCTTGAAGACATTCTCAAGTTTATGTTATATCTCTCTTAATATTTTCTACGAGAATAAGTTGTATGCAATCCGTTTGCTCGCCATCAATTTAATTGGTGAAGGAGGAGCATAACATAATTCTTATTCTTGATTCACCCAGATGATTAATTCCTTATTCCGGAGGTTCATCAAATTCCTGATTTCAATTGTTCATCTTCTCTTTTCCCGGAGTTCCAATCTTTTTCAACTATTTCACCACGGAGATTCATCTAAATCGGTACAAGGATTCACCTTGTGTTTTCAACTTCCTTTTCTTTTCGTCATCCTTTTGTTTACCGGAGTTCTTCATGGAGACTCTACATGATGGTTCATCAAGGATTTATTTCCTTTTCGAAGTGTTCATCGAGATTCTTTTCAGTGGAACTCAAGCATTCTTCTTCTTGCTATCCGGAGTGCAATTCTTTCTTCCATATCGTTGGAGGTGGTATTATGTCATTCTTGATAATTTGAGTTCATGTTTCATGATTCACATGTTGTTAAGAATGAGATATTTTAAATCCATTAATCTCGTCATTGGAGTTATCTTGGGTTATATTTCACCTTAAACCTTCCCTAAGGATTGTTGCTATTTATGGTGCTTATAAAGGACCCAAGTTCTTCTTTATCCTCCCGGTGAAATACGTTCTCGTCTCCTTGGTCATACCAATCCAATTCTTTTTCCCGTGAGTGGCAGGTTGTCACCTCATAATTTGAGATGTATCCCATAAGACCATTTAAAGCTTATTCTTTTCGTTTTTGGTTTTTGCAAGAATTCCGTTCGAACCTTCTCCTAAAGATGCTTTTTCAAGCTCATTTGAGGTAGAACATGTTGTTTTTCTTCTCCGTTCTTTTCTTTGCATTCTTTCATTCCTTCCGGAGGCATTGTGATGTTGCTCTTTTTCTGTCATCATCTCGAATCATGAAGATCATGATCTTTTCATGCTTATCCTATTTAACCTGAGTGTTGTGACCTTTTTGCTCAAGTTCTTTTCGCCTTATCAAGCCTTGCACCTCTTTTCAACCGGAGTGCTGTCTGAGATCTTTCTTACCCCTTGTTCCATTCATTCAATAGTTCCGGAGGCAGTGTGTCGTGTTTTCATTCAAGTATCTTCTCATCTTATCAAGTTCTTATTCAATTCTTTTTCTTCTCAACCGGAGTGCTGCCCAAAGTTGTTTCTTCCTTGTTCCTCTTTTATAACGGAGTGTTTTCAACTTTGTTCATCTCCGTTGTATTTTTTCTCGAAATGGCTTAACCTTTTCAAGGTCCTTTTGTTTCACTCATTTGTCAAAGAAGCAACTTTGTTTTACCTCTTCTCTTTCTCTTCCGTTTTCTCTTCGGTGCCATTCTAGATCTCGGGACGAGATCCTCTCGTAGTGGTGGAGTGTTGTGATGCCCCAAGACCGATGTGCCAGGTGTCTTCCAGTTTTTCGCCATCGTTGCCATGTCATTTGCTTGCATGTTGCATCTTGTCATGTCATCATGTGCATTGCATCATCATGTTTTCAAAACTTGCATCCATCCGGGTTCCCCAGTTTCATCCGTTGTCCGTTCTGAGTCCAGACACACTTGCACGCGCCCACGGCACGTCTGAATATTATTTTAGAAGTGGCCCGAAAAATGTTCTTGGAATGGGATGAAAGTTGGCGTGCGGTGTTGTTTTGTTGTTAGTAGGCCGCCTGCCAAGTTTCATCGCATTCGGAGTCCATTTGACGCCCCAACGGATAAATATAGCGGCAATAGTAGCTGGTCTAACGTCGGGCGTTTTCGGTCGTTTTCGGTCTCCGGAAACAGTCGCCGGGCCTCTCTCTCTTCTCTTCTCTCAGCTCGAGCCCTTCTGCACAGTCCATTACCTACCGCCAGGTCCAACCTAACCTCTCTCGTCAGCCCGCGGCCCTCCTCGCGCGCGCGTCCAAAACTTGTCCCGGACCCGACCCGAGCAGTCGTCACCGTCGTGTCCGTATCATCCCCAAACATCTACAAACATCTCCTTTTTCCTTTTTGGACTTCCTAACTATTTATTTCTCGATCGCCCAATTACGATTGGAGGGATCCGATAGCCCCCAACTTAATCCACCTGCCATATAAATACCCAAGGTCCAACCCTAAAAATCAGGAACCTTGTCCCATCCTACCTAGCACCGCCGCCACTCCCTCGGGATCCTCCCCGATCCAAAAATTCCCCCTTGTTGTCTTCACCGGATCAACCAGCTCCTCACGATCCATCCAGCCTCCTCCCCCTGTCAAATGGATCCGCTGCCAGCCCCCCCACGCTCGATCTCTCCCGCAGCCAGCCGGCGCCCGATCCAGGATGGATCGAGACCACGGCCCCGTCCGCCTATGTCTCCTTCCGTGCTCTCTTTCTTCTTCTTCTTCCCTGCTGTTCCTCACCCCCTTTTCCCCTGCTCTGTTATAGGAACGACGCCGGCCTCCCCGGCTCTCTTCGTCATCACCGATTTGAGCGGTCGGACCCCTGCTTCACCTCCCCATGCTTGGGTCCGTGCCCCCGCAAGCCACGTCCGAGGCAGCTACCTCCTCGCGTGCCTGATGCGCGAGTACGACCCCTTGACCTCGCCGACAAGGTCTGCCGCCAAGGACGCCCTGCCATGGCGCCACCATTTCAAGCTTCAAGCCCCGGACGTCAAGTCCTTTTTCATCGCTGCAAGTGGAGCCCCAAGTTCCCTCGTCGCCGTCCTGTGCCTGGAACCGCGCCCCTCCGTCGTCTCTTCCTCGACCCAGCTGGCCGCTGCCTCCCTGAGCGCCGCCGTGCTCACGACCCAGCCACCTCACCCTCCTTGCAGTCTCCTACAACCTCCCTTTGTCACGACCCCGTTTCCCTCCTCGAGCCGAAGCTCGCCGCCGCCAACGACAACAATAGCAAATTCGTCGTCGACCTCCTCCTCTCCTCCTGTGCGTGCGTCTACTCGACCCCGGCACCCCGATCCAGACCTGCTGCTGGGCTGCCGGCGACCTAGGTGAAGAGCAGATGAGGGCCGCCTCTCTCCTTCCTCGTGCTCTCCCTCCCTCCAGTTTCTTTCTCTGTCTCTCTCTAATTTTCTCCTCTATCTTTTCTTCAGGCAACAGTTCCTCCATGGCCTTGTACCAAGTTCCGCCGCTCAGGGATCTGATCTGCGCCTCTCCTATCGCCGGCAAATCCCTGTCCGGTCATGCCTTGACCAAGTGCAGAAGAACGGGCGTTCACCCGTGTGTGACCTCGTGCCGCTCGTCCGCGTGGGGCTCCTACCCGCAAGCGAGGCCCAGCTGAGCACCCCCTGCCGGCCTCTCTCCTACCACCGAACCGGGCCGAGCCCATGGTGAGAGCAGATCCAGCCCGAGCTCCCCTGCACTGTTGGGCCGCCTAAGTTTCTGCCCGCATGTGTTTTTTTCAGCGTCTGTGAATTTGTTCTTTTATCCAGGTAAATAGATTTGCAGAAAAACCCTCATACTTCATGCATTTAATAACTTCTCAACCGTGCAATGGATTAAAATAAGTTATATATGAAACTTGCTTAGAATTTTGTGTAGATTAATAATTTGGCACCTTCATCTATGTTTGAGATGTTTAAAATGCTGTTTGTTTAAATTTGCTCCTATGTCATGCTAAATGCTTTAATTCATAACTAAATAACCGTAGCTCCGAATTAAATAATCTTTATATAAATGGGGTAGAATTTTGCCTAGTTTAACATGGTGACATTGCTTTGCATGTTAAACAACTCTAAAATATGGTTTAGGGCAGAACAGGACCTAACCTAATATATGCACATGAGGAGTTTCTGGACTTGTTGTTCGTTGGTTCCGGCCTCATTTAAACTTGACTAGATAGGTAGTTTTACTTTGCTTCACCCTCTTGCCATGTTAATCAACATTTAATCTTGTTGGGTACATAAACGAGATCGAACTAAATAATTTGAATGTGGTGTTCCGTCAATATGCAACTCGTTGCTTATTGAGCTCCACTTAACTTGTAGTTTTGTTTGTGCATTTTGCCATGCCATGTATCATTAAACCGGACATGCATCATACTTGGTTGTGCATCATGCCATGTTTATGTGATGGTTGTTTTACTATGTTGTTTGCTCCTTTCTGGTGTTGCTTCTTCGGGTTGGTTCCGATAACGTCGTGTTGTGAGGATTCGTTCAACTACGTCCGTTTGTCTTCTTCATGGACTCGTTATTCTTCCTTGCAGGATTTCAGGCAAGATGACCATACCCTTGAAATCACTTCTATCTTTGCTTGCTAGTTGCTCGCTCTTTTGCTATGCCTATGCTGCAATACCTACCACTTGCTTATCATGCCTCCCATATTGTTGAACCAAGCCTCTAACCCACCTTGTCCTAGCAAACCGTTAGTTGCAGGTGAAGATTGGAGCTTGTTCCATGTTCGGAACATGGATATTTGTTGGGATATCACAATATCTCTTATTTAATTAATGCATCTATATACATGGTAAAGGGTGGAAGGCTTGGCCTTATGCCTGGTGTTTTGTTCCACTCTTGCCGCCCTTGTTTCCGTCATATCGGTGTTATGTTCCTGGATTTTGCGTTCCTTACGTGGTTGGGTTATAATGGGAACCCCTTGACAGTTCGCCTTGAATAAAACTCCTCCAGCAAGGCCCAACATTGGTTTTACCATTCGCCACCTAGCCTTTTCTTTCGCTTGGATTCTGCAGACTCAAGGGTCATCTTTATTTAAACCCCCGGGCCAGTGCTCCTTTGAGTGTTGGTCCAACCTGTCAGCTGCCGGTGGCCTCCAGGGGCAACTCTGGGCTGGCTTACCGGAACCTTCGACAATCCGGTGTGCCCTGAGAAAGATATATGTGCAGCTCCTATCGGGATTTGTTGGCACATTCGGGTGGCTTTGCTGGTCTTGTTTTACCATTGTCGAAATGTCTTGTAACCGGGATTCCGAGTCTGATCGGGTCTTCCCGCTAGAAGGAATATCCTTCGTTGACCGTGAGAGCTTGTGATGGGCTAAGTTGGGACACCCCTACAGGGATTTGAACTTTCGAAAGCCGTGCCCGCGGTTATGGGCAGATGGGAATTTGTTAATGTCCGGTTGTAGAAAACCTGAAGTTGACCTTAATTAAAATACATCAACCGCGTGTGTAACCGTGATGGTCTCTTCTCGGTGGAGTCCGGGAAGTGAACACGATGTTGGAGTTATGCTTGATGTAGGTTGTTCTAGGATCACTTCTTGATCATAGTTTCTCGAACGTGCTTGGCCTTCTCTTCTTGCTCTCATTTGCGTATGCTAGCCACCATATATGCTAGTCGCTTGCTGCAGCTCCACTTCATACCTTTTACCTTACCTATAAGCTTAAATAGTCTTGATCGTGAGGGTGTGACATTGCTGAGTCCCCATGACTCACAGATACTTCCAAAACCAGTTTGCAGGTGCCGTTGAACCGTGCAGATGACGCAACCAAGCTCAAGAGGAGCCTAAGCTCAAGAGGAGCCTTGATGAAGATCTTGTCCTTTGTGTTGTTTCATTCTTTTTGTTCAGTAGTGGGGCCCATTTGGGGTCGATCAGGGATCTGTGTAGCATTTGAGGTAGTCTTCTTTTATTTTGGTTCCGTAGTCAGACCTTGATTGTATCTGGATGATGTAATGCTTTATTCATGTAATTGTGTGAAGTTGCGATTGTAAGCCAACTATGTATCGCTTTCCCTTACGTATTACATGGGTTGTGTGAAGATTACCTCACTTGCGACATTGCTTTCAATGCGTTTATGCCTCTAAGTCGTGCTTCGACACGTGGGAGATATAGCCGCATCGAGGGCGTTACACAAACCAAACTGATAATTCGAAGAGACTTGCAAAGATAACCAATCATACATAAAAGAATTCAGAGAAGATTCAAATATTATTCATAGATAAACTTGATCATAAACCCACAATTCATCGGTCTCAAAAACACACGCAAAAAGAAGATTACATCGAATACTTCTCCACAAGAGAGGGGGAGAACATTGTATTGAGATCCAAAAAGAGAGAAGAAGCCATCTAGCTAATAACT
The DNA here is from genome assembly GCF_002162155.2 of Triticum dicoccoides. Taxonomy (NCBI): domain Eukaryota; kingdom Viridiplantae; phylum Streptophyta; class Magnoliopsida; order Poales; family Poaceae; genus Triticum; species Triticum dicoccoides. The sequence continues at coordinate 247,520,973 of NC_041390.1, read as the reverse complement.
ATGGACCCGTAGGTCTGAGGTAAACTACTCACACTTCATCGGAGAGGCTATGGTGTTGATGTAGAATCCCTCCGTGATCGATGCCCCCTCCGGCGGAGCTCCGGAACAGGCCCCAAGATGGGATCTCGTGGATACAGAAAGTTACGGCGGTGGAATTAGGGTTTTGGCTCTGTATCTGATTGTTTGGGGGTACGTAGGTATATATAGGAGGAAGGAGTATGTCGGTGGAGCAACAGGTGGCCCATGAGGGTGGAGGGTGCGCCTGGGGTAGGTAGGCGCGCCCCCTACCTCGTGGCCTCCTCTCTTGTGCCTTGACGTAGGGTCCTAGTCTCCTGGGTCTTGTTCATTGACAAAATCACGTTCCCGAAGGTTTTATTCCGTTTTTACTCCGTTTGATATTCCTTTTCTTCGAAACCCTAAAACAGGCAAAAAAACAACAATTCTGGGCTGGGCCTCTGGTTATTAGGTTAGTCCCAAAAATAATATAAAAGTAAATAATAAAGCCCAATAATGTCCAAAACAGTAGATAATATAGCATGGAGCAATCAAAAATTATAGATACGTTGGAGACGTATCAAGCATCCCCAAGCTTAATTACTACTCGTCCTCGAGTAGGTAAATGATAAAAACAGAATTTTTGATGCAGAGTGCTACTTGGCATAATTTTAATGTAATTCTTCTTAATTGTGGTGTGAATATTCAGATCCGAAAGATTCAAGACAAAAGTTCATATTGACATAAAAATAATAATACTTCAAGCATACTAACTAAGCAATTATGTCTTCTCAAAATAACATGGCCAAAGAAAGTTCATCCCTACAAAATCATATGGTTTAGTCATGTTTCATTTTCGTCACACAAGAATGCTCTCATCATGCACAACCCCGATTACAAGCCAAGCAATTGTTTCATACTTTAGTAATCTCAAACCTATAAACTTTCACGCAATATATGAGTGCGAGCCATGGACATAGCACTATGGGTGGAATAGAATATAATGAGGGGGTTTATGTGGAGAAGACAAAAAAGGAGAAAGTCTCACATCAACGAGGCTAATCAATGGGCTATGGAGATGCCCACCGATTGATGTTAATGCAAGGAGTAGGGATTGCCATGCAACGGATGCAATAGAGCTATAAATGTATGAAAGCTCAACAAAAGAAACTAGTGGGTGTGCATCCAACTTGCTTGCTCACGAAGACCTAGGGAACTTGAGGAGGCCCATTGTTGGAATATACAATCCAAGTTATATAATGAAAAATTTCCACTAGTATATGAAAGTGACAAAATAAGAGACTCTCTAACATGAAGATTAAGGTGCTACTTTGAAGCACAAGTATGGCAAAGGATAGTAACATTGTCCCATTTCTCTTTTTCTCTCATTTTTTGGACTTCTCTTTTTTTGGCCTTTTTTTTATTCCTCACTTGGGACAATGCTCTAGAAAATGATGATCATCACACATCTATTTATTTACAACTCGATACTAGAACAAAAGATGACTCTATATGAATCCCTCCGACGGTGTACCGAGATATGCAATGGACCAAGAGTGACATGTATGAAAGAATTATGAAAGGTGGCTTTGCCACGAATACTATGTGAACTACATGATCATGCTAAGCAATGTGACAATAATGAATGTGTCATGTTGAACGGAATGATGGAAAGTTGCATGGCAATATATCTCGGAATGGCTATGGAATTGCCATAATAGGTAGGTATGGTGGATGTTTTGAGGAAGATATAAGGAGGTTTATGTGTGAAAGAGCGTATCATATCACGGGGTTTGGATGCACCGGCGATGTTTGCGCCCACACTCAATGTGAGAAAGGGAAATGCACGGTACTGAAGAGGCTAGCAAGGATGGAAGGGTGAGAGTGTGTATAATCCATGGACTCAACATTAGTAATAAAGAACTCACATACTTATTGCAAAAATCTACAAGTCATCAAAAACCTAGGGGGATAGATTGGTAGGAAAAGACCATCGCTCGTCCCCGACCGCCACTCATAAGGAAGACAATCAAATAACACCTCATGTTTCAAATTTGTTGCATAACGCTTACCATACGTGCATGCTACGGGACTTGCAAACTTCAACACTAGTATTTCTCAATTTCACAACTACTCAACTAGCACGACTTTGATATTATTACCTCCATATCTCAAAACTGTCATCAAGCATCAAACTTCTATTAGTATTCAAAACACTCTTAAGAAAATTTTACTAACTTTGAATACCAAGCATATTAGGATTTTAAGAAAATTACCATGCTATTAAGACTCTCAAAATAATCTAAGTGAAGCATGAGAGATCAATAGTTTCTATAAAATAAATCCACCACCGTGCTCTAAAAGATATAAGTGAAGTACTAGAGCAAAATTATATAACTCAAAAGATATAAGTGAAGCACATAGAGTATTCTAACAAATTCCAAATCATGTATGCCTCTATAAAAAGGTGTGTACAGCAAGGATGATTGTGGTAAACTAACAAGCAAAGACTCAAATCATACAAGACGCTCCAAGGAAAACACATATCATGTGGCGAATAAAAATATAGCTCCAAGTAAAGTTACCGATAGAAGTAGACGAAAGATGGGATGCCTTCCGGGGCATCCCCAAGCTTTGGCTTTTACGTGTCCTTAGATTATATTGGGGGTGACATGGGCATCCCCAAGCTTAGGCTCTTGACACTCCTTGTTCCATAATCCGTCAAATCTTTACCCAAAACATGAAAACTTCACAACACAAAACTTGAAGTAGAAAATCTCGTGAGCTCCATTAGCAAAAGAAAACAAAAGACCAGTTCAAGGTACTGTAATGAACTCATTATTTATTTATATTGGTGTTATAACTACTGTATTCCAACTTCTCTATGGTTTATAAACTATTTTACTAGCCATAGATTCATCAAAATAAGCAAACAACACACGAAAAACAGAATCTGTCAAAAACAGAACAGTCTGTAGTAATATGTAGCTAGCGCAAGATATGGAACCCCAAAAATTCTAAAATAAATTGCTGGACGTGAGGAACTTATCTATTAATCATCTTAAAAAGAATTAACTAAATAGCACTTACCAAATAAAAATGGAAGCAGTTCTCGTGAGCGCTAAAGTTTCTGTTTTTTTACAGCAAGTTCAACAAGACATTCCCCAAGTCTTCCCAACGGTTCTACTTGGCACAAACACTAATTAAACACAAAAAACACAACCAAAACAAAGGCTAGATTAATTATTTATTACTAAACAGGAGCAAAAATCAAGGAATAAAAATAAAATTGGGTTGCCTCCCAACAAGCGCTATCGTTTAACGCCCCTAGCTAGGCATAACAAGCAAGCATAGATCTAGGTATTGCCATCTTTGGTAGGACATCCATAAGTGGCTCTCATAATAGATTCATAATGTAATTTAATTTTATTTCTAGGAAAGTGTTCCATTCCTTTCCTTAATGGAAATTGTATTCTAATATTTCTGTAATGCCCCGAGACCGATGTGCCAGGTGTCTTTCTGTTATTCGTTGTCATTGCCATGTCATTCGCTTGCGTGTTGCATCTTGTCATGTCATCTTGTGCATTGTATCATCATGTTTTTAAAAACTTGCATCCGTCCCGGTCTCCTTGTTCTTTCCGTTGTTCGTTCTGAGCCTAGACACACTTGCACGCGCCCGCGGCATGTCCGATTTAGTATTTTATAAGTGGCCGGGAAATGTTCTCGGAATGGGATGAGAGTTGACGTGTGGTCTTAGTATAGTATAGATAGACCGCCTGTCAAGTTTTATCGCATTCAAAGATCGTTTGATAGCCCAACCGTTAAACATATAGCGGCATTATAGCCGGTCTATCGTCGGACGTTTCCGATCTCCGGAAACCTTGCCGGGTTGCATTTCCCCCTCTCCTCTCAGCCCAAACCCCTCTACACAGCCACCTGCAGCCCACCTAAAACCACTCTGCTCCGGACCGTCGGATCGAGATCCGATGCCCAAAAACGGATGATAATTCCCCCTAACCCTAAACATTCCTTATATATAGACCCCCTCTTACCATCACCTCTAACCCTCAGCCGCCATCACCTCTCCCTCTGCCTCGTTTTCCGTGCCCGACCACATCACCTCCGCCACTTGGCGCCGCCTGTGTGGCCAGCACCGCCATAGCCGCCGCCCTCCACCATCAGCAAGCCGCCACGTCGCCCCGCGCCGCCAGGCCCGCTCCAGGCCCGCCCGGGCCTCGATCTGGGCTCCGAGGAACGCACCGCGCCGCCCCTGCTCCCCGAGCCCCAGATCAAGAGAGGGAGGTCCCGATCCAGAGCCCTGCCACCATCTCGATTTGCCTCGCTTCACCGGCCACCTGAGACGCCGCCGATGAGCACCAGCAGGCCGTTCACGCCGGCCTGCTCCTTACCCATGTCCTTTCTCCCTTGCTCTTCCTCCACTCTAAGCCATGCGCTGCCGCCATTTTTGCAGGAGCCACCGCCGAGCTCGTCGTCGGCCTCCTCGACCTCGCCCGTCACCGTTGACCGCGTCCGGTGCCGGATCCGAGCTCCCTACGCGCCGATCTGCCCGTTCCCGCCCTTCCCCGCCTTGCCCCGTTGACGTCCTCGCCGGACCACCGCTGCCGCCACGCCTGTTCCCGCCTCTGCTTCGAGTAGGAGGAGCTCGCCCGTCACCGTTGACCGCATCCGCATGGGCTGCGTCTCCGCGGCCCAGATCCGCCGGCCCACCACCCTGCTCCCCCTTCGGCCTGTTGGCCCGATGTGAGCAGCCCCTCCAGCGCCTCCCCTATGCACTTCTGGGCCTGCTAGTTTCGGCCCATGGCATGTTTTTTTCCGTTCTACGATTTGTCCATTTATCCAGAGATAACCAGATTTACAGAAAAACCCTTGGACTTCATTCATTTAATAACTCACAAATGGTGCATCGGTTTAAAATAAGTTATATATGAAATATGCTTAGTTTTTCATCTATTTTCATAATATGCCACTTTCATGCATGTTTGCAAAGTTTAAAATTCTGTTTGGTTAAATTTGCTCCTATGCCATGTCAAAATGATTTAATTCATAACTATTCAACCGTAGCTCCAAATCTAACAAACTTTATATGTAAATGGGGTAGAATTTTGCCTAGTTTAACATGGTGGCATCATCTTGCATGTTTAACAAACCTAAGTGTTTAGGGAAGAACAGTACCAAATCTATAATATGCATATGGGTATTTACCGGATTTGTTGTTCGATGTTCCGGCCTCATTTAAACTTGCCTAGATAGGTAGTTTTATTGTGCTTCACCCTCTTGCCATGTTAATAAACATTTAATCTTGTTGGGTACATAAACGAGAGAGAACTAAATAATTGATGTGGTGTTTCGTCAATATGCAACCCGTTGCTTATTGAGCTCCACTTAATATGTAGGATTGTTTGTGCACTTTGCCATGCCATGCATAATTAAACCGGACATGCATCATACTTGGTTGTGCGTCTTGCCATGTTTATGTGGTGGTTGTTTACTAGGTTGTTTGCTATTTTCCGATGTTGCTTCTTCGGGTTGGTTCCGATAACATCGTGTTGTGAGGATTCGTTCGACTACGTCCGTTTGTCTTCTTCATGGACTCGTTCTTCTTCCTTGCGGGATTTCAGGCAAGATGACCATACCCTTGAAATCACTACTATCTTTGCTTTGCTAGATGCTCGCTCTTTTGCTATGGCGATGCTGCGATACCTACCACTTGCTTATCATGCTTCCCAGATTGTTGAACCAAGCCTCTAACCCACCTTGTCCTAGCAAACCATTGTTTGGCTATGTTACCGCTTTGCTCAGCCCCTCTTATAGCGTTGTTAGTTGCAGGTGAAGATTGAAGTTTGTTCCTTGTTGGAACAAGGAGATGTTGTTCCGTGTTGGAACCTGTTACTTGTTGGGTTATCACAATATATCTTATTTAATTAATGCATGTATGTACTTGGTAAAGGGTGGAAGGCTCGGCCTTATGCCTGGTGTTTTGTTCCACTCTTACCGCCCTAGTTTCCGTCATATCGGTGTTATGTTCCCGGATTTTGCGTTCCTTAGGTGGTTGGGCTATTATGGGAACCCCTTGACAGTTCACCTTAAGTAAAGCTCCTCCAGCAATGCCCAACATTGGTTTTACCATTTGCCACCTAGCCTTTTCTTTTCCCTTGGGAGTCGCGCTCCTGAGGGTCATCATTATTTTACCCCCCCCCCCGGGCCAGTGCTCCTCTGAGTGTTGGTCCAGCTGAGCGATGTCCGAGGCTACCAGGGGCAACTCTGGGCTGGCTTACCCGACGTCTTGCTCATCCAGTGTGCCCTGAGAACAAGATATGTGCAGCTCCTATCGGGATTTGTCGGCACATCTGGGTGGTGTTGCTGGTTTAGTTTTACCCTGTCGAAATGTCTTGTTGTACCGGGATACCGAGTATGATCAGAACATCGTGGGAGGAGGTCTATTCCTTCGTTGACCGTGAGAGCTTGTGATGGGCTAAGTTCGGACACCCTGCAGGGATTTGAACTTTCGAAAGTCGTGCCCACGGTTATGGGCAGATGGGAATTTATTAATGTCCGGTTGTAGATAACTTGAACCTTAACTTAATTAGAATGCATCAACCGCGTGTGTAACCGTGATGGTCTCTTTCCGGCGGAGTCCGGGAAGTGAACACGGTTGTTGGAGTTATGCTTGACGTAGGTTGCTATAGGATCACTCCTTGATCATACTTTTATCGACCGTGCTTTGCCTTCTCTTCTCGCTCTCATTTGTGTATGTTAGCCACCATATATGCTAGTCGCTTGCTGTAGCTCCACCTCATACCTTTACCTTACCCATAAGCTTAAATAGTCTTGATCGCGAGGGTGTGAGATTGCCGAGTCCCCGTGACTCACAGATACTTCCAAAACCAGCTTGCAGGTGCCGATGAGTCCGTGCAGATGACGCAACCAAGCTCAAGAGGAGCTCGATGAAGATCTTGTCCTTTATGTTGATTCATTCTAGTTGATCAGTAGTGGAGCCCAGTTGGGGTCGATCGGGGACCTTTGTCGCATTTGGGGTTCTTCTTTTATTTTGGTTCCGTAGTCGGACCTTGAGTGTATTTGGATGATGTAATGCTTTATTCATGTATTTGTGTGAAGTGGCGATTGTAAGCCAACTATGTATCTCTTTCCCTTATGTATTACATGGGTTGTGTGAAGATTACCTCACTTGCGACATTGCTTTCAATGCGGTTATGCCTCTAAGTCGTGCTTCGACACGTGGGAGATATAGCCGCATCGAGGGTGTTATAAGTTGGTATCAGAGCTTCCCCGACCTTAGGAGCCCCATTGCTTGATCGTTTTTAGCGGCCGAGTTGTGTCTAGAAAAATGTTTTGAGTTTTTTTAGGAATTATATATCGAAGAGTTTAGAAATTCTTTTTACTTCCCAGTCTCCTCATCGCTCTGGTAAGGCATCCTGACGTAGAGTTTTGACTCTTCTCTTCTCAAATTTCACTAAATTTTTTTTTAGGATCACGCGGGTATCTTGGAATCGTTCCGATGGTTTTATGATGAGAACATTGACTTGGTGCCTCCTGTCAGGGGTTTAGTGGAAGTGTCCCGGGGAGTTGAGCTCTGAGGTGTTGTCATCATAATTTTATCGTTGCAGTTCTGGAATACCTGAGTCTAGTACGCCGGCATCAAAAATCTCTTTTTTGCAGTTCGTTGGTGAGATAACCTCGACGCCACCCAGTACTGGGGCGGGAGTTCGGGAGTATCGCCATAACTTGTATAACGGATGCTTTTCGAAGGTTGAGGTAGATGGTTTCCGAAGGTTTCTTGGTTATGTGTTGAAGGATGGATACAGCTGGATGTAGGATTTGCTAGTTTGGGTGAGATATTATGCTTCCCCTGTATCCCCAACACCTGATTGCGTAACCGGAAAGGTTCGAGAGTTTCATAGGTGGGAATTCAAGTAGCTCTTAGGATATCTTTCCGACAGATGTATGATATGAAATTGGGGTTCGACGTCTAGTGGTCCGCCTATTCACGGTTGATTTTACAGTGGTCTCGTTGTGTCTTAAAGAGTCCTTGGCTATGCCGACTCGGGGACGCTTTGTATGCCATGTGCAATGCCTTGTACATGATGGTGCTGTACGATCGAGCCCGTGTAGGCCCCACCACGAAAACTTCGGACGAAATCTCTATCATATGTTTGTTCCGGCTTATTCCGCAAGCCAATCCTTTGTTTTGTTTTTGAGTTGTGGTATTCGAGTTGCTTCGAAGTCAAATGTGGATTCCATACCTGTCCCAAATGGTGTTCTCATACTCCGATGTGGATACCAATCCTTCTTGATCATCAAGATTGTTTTTGTCAATCCTTTTTAACCGGTGTGCTTCTCTTCTAGTGGATCCGACCATTTCAACTTCCGCAAGATCAATTATCACTTCTTCTCAACGGTGTTTGTTTCATCCGTCTCCAAGTTGTCTTTGTTTTTCCCGCCCTCCCACCCTTTTTCTTCGAAGACTCAGATTTCAAGTATCCTTTTGTTGATGTGTAGTCTCTCCATTATTTTTCTCCATCAATGTTCTTATCCGGTGATTCTCAGGAAGATTCTAACGGAGCTTCAAGTTCGTCACTCTTCACTCGTTTTCTTCTCCGGTGGTTTCAAGTCAAGCTTTGTTGATCATATCTTTTCCTCATTTCAATACCTTCTCATACCGGTGCACCTCTTAATCATCTACTCCTCTCTATTCATTTGTTTCGGAGTGCCGAAGATATCTCAGAAGATTCCTGTTTTCCACTCTGCATTCGTTCAAGATTTTTTCGAGGTTGTTATCTCATTCAAGCCATTTATTTCAACCGGTGCAATCTCTCTTCAAATTGTTCTACGGTCTTTCTTTTGAGTGGGCCCTAACCCACAGGTCTATTCCCAGGATCTTACCCGACTCTTCTTATTTTCCCGGAGATATCCTCAAATTTCTTGTCAAAGTTTGTCGTAAGAATGAATTATCATCAGTCAAATGTATTTATCCAAGATTTTTCAAATTCTTTTCATCGTTGGATCAACCTTTCCATTCTTCATTCCGGAGTGCCTCTACAATTATTGTTGGTGTTTCTCGTCTTCATTCTCAAATTTTGAAGACCGGAGAAGAGCATCTTTTATATCTTGCCCCATTCTCTGCCACCCTCCCATAATTGTTTCGGTTGTGAGATATTCTTTTTCACCCATCCGGAGTAATTCAGGAGTCTTTTCAGTTTGATTCTCCGAAGCCCATCATTTCAGAAGATTTATTAATTCTCAGCTTTCAGTTATCATTCTCCAATCCTACCGGTGCATCGTTCAAGAGATCTCTAATCGGCTCGTGATCTCTTCGTTCTCATGGGTCTAAATTCTCTCAAGCATCTTCATTCATTTGCTAATTCTTCCCAGTGTCTTCCTTATCTTTTCTTTGTTCATTTTTAATTCTTACGGTGGTTCGTTCAAGAGTTTTCTTCCTTCGTGTATCATATCTATGCATTCGTTCTTTTCAAATTCTACCGGTGGGTCGTTCAAGACCTTCTCAAGTTTGCGCTATATCTATTTTAGTATTTCTATGAGGATAAGTAGTATGCCAAATCCGTTGCTTGTCAGCAATTAAATTGTTGAAGGATACGCATAACATAATTCTTATTCTTGTTCCATCCAAGTGATTTAATTCCTTATTCCGGAGTGGTTCATCATACATATTATGGGTTTCAATAGCTCATCTTTCTTTCCCGGAGTTCCAAGCTCTCGCAATTATGTTATCATGGAGATCTATCTAAATCTTTACAAGGTTTCACCTTGTGCTTTCAACTTCTCTTTCTTTTCGTTTGATCATCCTTTTGTTATCGGAGTTCTTCATGGAGGTTCTACATGATGGTTCTTCAAGGATTTAACTCCTTCTCGAAGGGTTCATCAAGATTCTTTTCAGAGGAGCTCAAGCATTCTTCTTCTTGTAATCCGGAGTTCAATTCTTTCTACTGTGTCATTTGAGGTGGTATTATGTCATTCTTGATAATTTGAGTTCATGTTCCATGATTCACAGGTTGTTAAGAATGAGGTATTTTAAATCCATCAATCTCGTCATTGGAGTTATCTTGGGTTATATTTCACCTAAAGCCTTCCCTAAGGATTGTTGCTATCTATGGTGCTTATAATTGACCCAAGTTCTTCATCTACCCCCCTGGTGAAATAAGCTTCTCATCTCCTTGTTGTTATCAATCTAATATATCGTTTCCGTTAGTGGCACAATTTCACCTCATAGTTTGAGATGTTCTCCATAAGCCCACTACAACCTTGTTCTTTTCGTTGTTGGTTTTTCCAATAACTCCGTTCGACCCTTCTCCTAAGGATGCCTTCTCAAACTCTTTTTTTGACAGAAGTTGGCATTTGCTTCTCCATTCTTTTATTTCAATTATTTATTCTCTATTCTTTTGTTCTGGAGGCATGGTGATGTTGCTCTCTTCAATCCATCATCTGGTGTGTCAAGATCATGTTCTTTTTCATGCCTACCCATTTAACCGGAGTGTGGTGCCATTCTGGTCAAGTTCTTTTTGTCTTATCAAGCCTTGCATCTCTTTTCAACCAAAGTGCTGTCTGAGATTTTTCTTACCCCTTGTTCCATTCATTCAATAGTTCCAGAGGCAGTGTCTTGTGATTTCATCAAGTATCTTCTCATCTTACCAAGTTCTTATTCAATTCCTTTTCTTTTCAATCGAAGTGCTGCCCGAAGTTGTTCTTCCTTGTTCCTCTTTTCTAACGGAGTGTTTTCAACTTTGTTCATCTCTGTTGTATTCTTTTCTCGAAATGGCTTAACCTTTTCAAGGTTCTTTGGTCTCACTCGTTTGTGAAAGAAGCAACTTAGTTTTACCTCTTCTCGTTTATCTTCCATTTTCCCTCCGGTGCCATTCTAGATCTCGGGACGAGATCCTCTCGTAGTAGTGGAGTGTTGTAATGCCCCGAGACCGATGTGCCAGGTGTCTTCCTGCTGATCGTTGTCATTGCCATGTCATTCTCTTGTGTGTTGCATCTTGTCATGTCATCTTGCGCATTGCATCATCATGTTTTTAAAAACTTGCATCCATCTCGGTCTCCTCGTTCTTTCCGTTGTTCGTTCTGAGCCCAGACACACTTGCACGCGCCCGCGGCATGTCCGATTTAGTATTTTATAAGTGGCCGGGAAATGTTCTCGGAATGGGATGAGAGTTGACGTGTGGTCTTAGTATAGTGTAGATAGACCGCCTGTCAAGTTTCATCGCATTCGGAGATCGTTTGATAGCCCAACCGTTAAACATATAGCGGCATTATAGCCGGTCTATCGTCGGACGTTTCCGGTCTCCGGAAACCTTGCCAGGTTGCATTTCCCCCTCTCCTCTCAGCCCAAACCCCTCTACACAGCCACCTGCAGCCCACCTAAACCCACTCCGCTCCGGACCGTCGGATCGAGATCCGATGCCCAAAAACGGATGATAATTCCCCCTAACCCTAAACATTCCTTATATATAGACCCCCTCTTACCATTTTGGGCAACCTAGACCCAATCCACCTACCCCTAGCCTCCCCTAACCCTCAGCCGCCATCACCTCTCCCCTCTGCCACGTTTTCCGCGCCCGACCACATCGCCTCCGCCACTTGGCGCCCCCTGTGCGGCCAGCGCCGCCGTAGCCGCCGCCCTCCACCATCAGGAAGCCGCCAGCCCGCCATGTCGCCCCGCGCCGCCAGGCCCGCTCCAGGCCCGCCCGGGCCCTGATCTGGGCTCCGAGGACCGCACCGCGCCGCCCCTGCTCCCCGAGCCCCAGATCAAGAGAGGGAGGTCCCGATCCAGAGCCCCGCCACCGTCTCGATTTGCCTCGCTTCGCCGGCCACCTGAGACGCCGCCGACGAGCACCAGCAGGCCGTTCACGCCGCCCTGCTCCTTCCCCATCTCCTTTCTCCCTTGCTCTTCCTCCACTCTAAGCCATGCGCTACCGCCATTTTTGCAGGAGCCACCGCCGAGCTCGTGGCCGGCATCCTCGGCCTCACCCGTCACCGTTGACCGCGTCCGGTGCCGGATCCGAGCTCCCCACGTGCCGATTTGCTCGTTCCTGGCCTTCCCCGCCTTGCCCCGTCGACGTCCTCCCCGGACCACCGCCGCCACCATGCATGTTCCCGCCTCTGCTTCGAGTAGGAGGAGCTCGCCCGTCACCATTGACCGCGTCCGCATGGGCTGCGTCTCTGCAGCCTGGATCCGCCGGCCCACCACCCTGCTCCCCCTTCGGCCTGTTGGCCCGATGTGAGCAGCCCCTCCAGCGCCTCCCCTATGCACTTCTGGGCCTGCTAGTTACGGCCCATGGCATGTTTTTTTTCTGTTCTACGATTTGTCCATTTATCCAGAGATAACCAGATTTACAGGAAAACCCTTGCACTTCATTCATTTAATAACTCACAAATGGTGCATCGGTTTAAAATAAGTTATATATGAAATATGCTTAGTTTTTCATCTATTTTCATAATATGCCACTTTCATGCATGTTTGCAAAGTTTAAAATGCTGTTTGGTTAAATTTGCTCCTATGCCATGTTAAAATGATTTAATTCATAACTATTCAACCTTAGCTCCAAATCTAACAAACTTTATATGTAAATGGGGTAGAATTTTTCCTAGTTTAACATGGTGGCATCATCTTGCATATTTAACAACCCTAAAATTGTGTTTAGGGCAGAACAGTACCAAATCTATAATATGCATATGGGGATTTACCGGATTTGTTGTTCGATGTTCCGGCCTCATTTAAACTTGGCTAGATAGGTAGTTTTATTGTGTTTCACCCTCTTGCCATGTTAATAAACATTTAATCTTGTTGGGTACATAAACGAGAGAGAACTAAATAATTGATGTGGTGTTTCGTCAATATGCAACCCGTTGCATATTGAGCTCCACTTAATTTGTAGGATTGTTTGTGCACTTTGCCATGCCATGCATAATTAAACCGGACATGCATCATACTTGGTTGTGCATCTTGCCATGTTTATGTGGTGGTTGTTTACTAGGTTGTTTGCTCTTTTCCGGTGTTGCTTCTTCAGGTTGTTTCCGATAACGTCGTGTTGTGAGGATTCGTTCGACTACGTCCGTTTGTCTTCTTCATGGACTCGTTCTTCTTCCTTTGCGGGATTTCAGGCAAGATGACCATACCCTTGAAATCACTACTATCTTTGCTTTGCTAGATGCTCGCTCTTTTGCTATGCCTAAGCTGCGATACCTACCACTTGCTTATCATGCCTCCTAGATTGTTGAACCAAGCCTCTAACCCACCTTGTCCTAGCAAACCGTTGTTTGGCTATGTTACCGCTTTGCTCAGCCCCTCTTATAGCGTTGTTAGTTGTAGGTGAAGCTTGAAGTTTGTTCCTTGTTGGAACATGGAGATGTTGTTCCTTGTTGGAACCTGTTACTTGTTGGGTTATCACAATATATCATATTTAATTAATGCATCTATATACTTGGTAAAGGGTGGAAGGCTCGGCCTTATGCCTGGTGTTTTGTTCCACTCTTGCCGCCCTAGTTTCCGTCATATCGGTGTTATGTTCCTGGATTTTGCGTTCCTTACGCGGTTGGGCTATTATGGGAACCCCTTGACAGTTCGCCTTAAGTAAAGCTCCTCCAGCAATGCCCAACATTGGTTTTACCATTTGCCACCTAGCCTTTTCTTTTCCCTTGGGAGTCGCGCTCCTGAGGGTCATCATTATTTTACCCCCCCGGGCCAGTGCTCCTCTGAGTGTTGGTCCAACTGAGCGATGTCCGAGGCTACCAGGGGCAACTATGGGCTGGCTTACCCGACGTCTTGCTCATCCGGTGTGCCCTGAGAACGAGATATGTGCAGCTCCTATCGGGATTTGTCGGCACATCTGGGTGGTGTTGCTGGTTTAGTTTTACCCTGTCGAATTGTCTTGTTGTACCGGGATACCAAGTCTGATCGGAACCTCTCGGGAGGAGGTCTATTCCTTCATTGACCGTGAGAGCTTGTGATGGGCTAAGTTGGGACACCCTGCAGGGATTTGAACTTTCGAAAGCCGTGCCCGCCGTTATGGGCAGATGGGAATTTGTTAATGTTCGCTTGTAGATAACTTGAACCTTAACTTAATTAAAATGCATCAACCGCGTGTGTAACCATGATGGTCTCTTTCCGGCGGAGTCCGGGAAGTGAACACGGTTGTTGGAGTTATGCTTGACGTAGGTTGCTATAGGATCACTTCTTGATCATACTTTTATCGACCGTGCTTTGCCTTCTCTTCTTGCTCTCATTTGCGTATGTTAGCCACCATATATGCTAGTCGCTTGCTGTAGCTCCACCTCATACCTTTACCTTACCCATAAGCTTAAATAGTCTTGATCGCGAGGGTGTGAGATTGCTGAGTCCCCGTGACTCACAGATACTTCCAAAACCAGCTTGCAGGTGCCGATGAGTCCGTGCAGATGACGCAACCAAGCTCAAGAGGAGCTCGATGAAGATCTTGTCCTTTATGTTGATTCGTTCTAGTTGATCAGTAGTGGAGCCCGGTTGGGGTCGATCGGGGACTTTTGTTGCATTTGGGGTTCTTCTTTTATTTTGGTTCTGTAGTCGGACCTTGAGTGTATTTTGATGATGTAATGCTTTATTCATGTATTTGTGTGAAGTGGCGATTGTAAGCCAACTATGTATCTCTTTCCCTTATGTATTACATGGGTTGTGTGAAGATTACCTCACTTGCGACATTGCTTTCAATGCGGTTATGCCTCTAAGTCGTGCTTCGACACGTGGGAGATATAGCCGCATCGAGGGCGTTACAATTTCCTTCCTTCATATCAATAATTGCACCAATCGTTCTAAGGAATGGTCTACCAAGAATAATAGGACATGAAGGATTGCAATCTATGTCAAGAACAATAAAATCTACGGCCACATAATTCCTATTTGAAACAATAATAACATGATTAATTCTTCCCATAGGTTCTTAATAGTGGAATCCGCAAGGTGCAAGTTTAGAGAGCAATCATAAAAATCACGGAAACCTAACAAATCACACAAAGTCTTTGGAATCGTGGAAACACTAGCACCCAAATCACATAAAGCATAGCATTCATGATCTTTAATTTTAATTTTAATAGTTGGTTCCCACTCATCATAAAGTTTTCTAGGGATAGAAACTTCCAATTCAAGTTTTTCTTCACAAGATTGCATCAAGGCATCAACGATATGTTTAGTAAACGCTTTATTTTGACTATAAGCGTGAGGAGAATTTATCATGGATTGTAACAAAGAAATACAATCAATAAAAGAGAAATTTTCATAGTTAAATTCCTTGAAATCCATAATAGTGGTTTTAGCAACATCTAGGGTTTTAATTTCTTCAATCCCACTTTTATCAATTTTAGCATCAAGATCAAAAAATTCCGAATTCTTGGAAAGCCTTCTAGGTAAAGGTGGATCATATTCAGTCCCATAATTATAAATATTCATATTGCAAAACAAAGATTTAATAGGGGACACATCAATAACTTTTAGATCTTCATCTTTATTTTCATAGGAACTAGAATAACACGCTCTTATAAAGGCATCTTTCTTAGCACGCATCCTAGCGGTTCTTTATTTGCACTCATCAATGGAAATTCTCATGGATTTGAGAGACTCATTGATATCATGCTTAGGTGGAATAGATCTAAGTTTCAAAGAATAAACATCAAGAGCAATTCTATCAACGTTCCTAGCCAAATCATCAATCTTAAGCAATTTTTCTTCAATCATAGCATTAAAATTCTTTTGCGAAGTAATAAATTCTTTAATATTAGATTCAAAATCAGAGGGCATCTTATTATAATTTCCATAAGAATTGTTGTAGGAATAACCATAATTATTAGATGGATTACTAGGATAAGGCCTAGGATTAAAATTTCCTCTATACGTGTTGTTACCAAAATTGTTCCTACCAACAAAATTCTCATCCATAGATTCATTATTATTCTTAATCAAAGTAGACAAGGGCATATCATTAGGATCAGAAGAAACACTCTTATTAGCAAATAATTTCATAAGTTCATCCATCTTTCCACTCAAAACGTTAATTTCTTCTATCGCATGCACCTTTTTATTAGTAGATCTTTCAGTATGCCATTGAGAATAATTAACCATAATATTATCTAGGAGTTTAGTAGATTCTCCTAAAGTGATTTCCATAAAAGTGCCTCCTGCAGCCGAATCTAAAAGATTTCTAGAAGCAAAATTCAATCCGGCATAAATTTTTTGAACAATCATCCACAAATTTAAACCATGAGTAGGGCAATTACGTATCATTAATTTCATTCTCTCCCAAGCTTGTGCAACATGTTCATGATCAAGTTGCTTAAAGTTCATAATATCGTTTCTAAGAGAGATGATCTTAGCAGCAGGAAAATACTCAGAGATAAAGACATCTTTGCACTTATTCCATGAATCAACACTATTTTTAGGCAAAGACGAAAACCAAGCTTTAGCACGATCTCTAAGAGAAAAAGGAAATAGGTTCAATTTAACAATATCATTATCCACATCTTTCTTCTTTTTCATGTCACACAAATCAACGAAGCTAGTTAGATGGGTAGCGGCATCTTCACTAGGAAGGCCGAAAAACGGATCTTTCATGAGAAGATTCAGCAAAGCAGTATTAATTTCACAAGATTCAGCATCGGTAAGAGGAGCAATCGGAGTGCTAATAAAATCATTGTTGTTGGTATTGGTGAAGTCACACAATTTAGTATTATCTTGAGCCATCGTGACAATCAAGCAAACTAACACACAAGCAAATAAAAAGCAAGTGGGCAAAAAGAGGCAAATAGAGAAAGAGAGTGAGAATAGAGAGAGAGAGGGCGAATAAACAGAGTATACCGACTCCTGCCTGCATCTACTACTATTACTCCACTCATCGACCGCTATCCAACATGCATCTAGTGTATTAAGTTAAAAACAGAGTAATGCCTTAAGCAAGATGACATGAACTAGAGGGATAGACTCATGCAATATGAAGAAATCCCCATCGTGTTATCCTCGATGGCAACAATACAATACATGCCTTGCTGCCCCTACTATCACTGGGAATGGACACCGCAAGATTGAACCCAAAGCTAAGCACTTCTCCCATTGCAAGAAAGATCAATCTAGTAGGACAAACCAAACTGATAATTCGAAGGGACTTGCAAAGATAACCAATCATACATAAAAGAATTCAGAGAAGATTCAAATATTATTCATAGATAGACTTGATCACAAACCCACAATTCATCGATCTCAACAAATACACCGCAAAAACAAGATTACATCGAATAGTTCTCCACAAGAGAGGGGGTGAACATTGTATTGAGATCCAAAAAGAGAGAAGAAGCCATCTAGCTAATAACTACGGACCCGTAGGTCTGAGGTAAACTACTCACACTTCATCAGAGAGGCTATGGTGTTGATGTAGAAGCCCTCCGTGATCGATTCCCCCTCCGGCGGAGCTCTAGAACAGGCCCCAAGATGGGATCTCGTTGATACAGAAAGTTACGGCGGTGGAATTAGGGTTTTGGCTCCATATCTGATCGTTTGGGGGTACGTAGGTATATATAGGAGGAAGGAGTATGTCAGTGGAGCAACAGGGGCCCATGAGGGTGGAGGGCGCGCCTGGGGTAGGCAGGCGCGCCCCCTACCTCGTGGCCTCCTCTTTTGTGCCTTGACGTAGGGTACAAGATGTAGGGTCTTGTTCATTGACAAAATCACGTTCCCGGAGGTTTCATTCCGTTTGGACTCCGTTTGATATTCCTTTTCTTCGAAACCCTAAAACAGGCAAAAAACAACAATTCTGGGATGGGCCTCCGGTTAATAGGTCAGTCCCAAAAATAGTATAAAAGTGGATAATAAAGCCCAATAATGTCCAAAACAGTAGATAATATAGCATGGAGCAACCAAAAATTATACATACGTTGGAGGCGTATCACCGAGACGGCTGCAGCAGCTACTGCGACGGCGGCTGCAAACGCCGAGAGCGCTTGAGCTGCCATCCGTGTTGCCGATGTCTCCCTGGCTTGGGTCGAGGCTATCCACGCCAAGATCGAGGACGCACACACCAAGATATTCCAGGCCACCTCGAAATCCAACATGCAACCCACGTTCGAAAAGGCGGTGGTGGCCATGGAGCAGCTTCTTCCTCATGAGATCGCCGAGCGGGAGCTGGAGATGCAGGAGGCGACGGAGATCGAGGAGCGCCAGGAGGAGGAGTTTCGCATGGCCAAGGTCGAGGTAGAGAAGAGTCTGTCCGTCGAGTAATCAGTGGTGGAGTACCAACGCGAGCTCTAGCGCAGCCACTACTATGATTGCTACAACCTTGAGGGCAGCGCCAAGGACGAGGACGAGCACGCGGTCGACTTCCGCAGGGGGGACACTATTGGGGAATGTATCATGCAATTTCAAAAAAAAATCCTACAATCACGCAAGATCTATCTAGGAGATGCATAGCAACGAGAGGGGGAGAGTGTGTCCACGTACCCTCATAGACCGAAAGCGGAAGCATTATGTTAACGCGGTTGATGTAGTCGAACATCGTCACAATCCAACCGATCCAAGTACCAAACATACGACACTTCCATGTTCAGCACAAGTTCAACTGGATGACATCCCTCGAGCTCTTGATCCAGCAGAGGGTCGAGGGAGAGTTCCAACAACACGATGGCGTGGTGATGGTGATGGTGATGTAATCCGCACAGGGATTCGCCTAAGCACTACGATGTTATGACTGGAGGAGTAAACTATGGAGGGGGCACCGCAAATGGCTAAGAGAAATCTTGTTGTGCCTTTGGGGTACCCCCGCCCCCGTATATAAAGGGTGGAGGAGGAGGTGGGCGGCCCAAGGGGGGCGCGCCAAGGGGTGAGTCCTTCTTGGACTCCCAGTCCAAGTAGGATTCACCCCCTTTCTTCCAATGGAGAGGGGAAAGGGGAAAGGAGGGAGAAGGAGAAGGAAGTTGGGGGCCGCGCCCCCTCCCCTTGTCCAATTCGGATTGGGCAAGGGGGGCGCGCACCACC
>NC_041390.1:247425863-247501632 GCF_002162155.2 Triticum dicoccoides | reverse complement strand
CGGAAACATTTCGGTGTCCATATATAACCTTCCAATATATCAATCTTTACCTCTCAACCATTTTGAAACTCCTCGTCATGTCTGTGATCTCATCCAGGACAACAGACAAACTTCGGTCACCAAAACACATAACTCATATTACAAATTGTCATCAAACGTTAAGCGTGCGGACCCTACAGGTTCGAGAACTATGTAGACATGACCGAGACACATCTCCGGTCAATAACCAATAGCGGAACCTAGATGCTCATATTGGCTCCTACATATTCTATGAAGATCTTTATCGGTCAAACCGCATAACAACTTACGTTATTCCCTTTGTCATCAGTATGTTACTTGCCCGAGATTCGATCATCAATATCATCATACCTAGTTCAATCTCGTTACCGGCAGGTCTCTTTACTCGTTCTGTAATGCATCATCCTGCGACTAACTCATTAATTACACTGCTTGCAAGACTTATAGTGATCTGCATTACCGAGAGGGCCTAGAGATATCTCTCCGATACTCGGAGTGACAAGTCCTAATCTCGATCTATGCCAACTCAACAAACACCTTCGGAGACACCTGTAGAGCATCTTTATAATCACCCAGTTACATTGTGACATTTGATAGCACACAAGGTGTTCCTCCGGTATAAGTCATGAATAAAGCAATAGCAATAAAACTAAATGGTCATTATGCTAACCTAACGGATGGGTCCCGTTCATCAAATGACAACACATGTCTATGGTTAAGAAACTTAACCATCTTTGATTAACAAGCTAGTCAAGTAGAGGCATACTAGGGACACTCTGTTTGTCTATGTATTCACACATGTACTAAGTTTCCGGTTAATACAATTCTTGCATGAATAATAAACATTTATCATGATATAAGGAAATACAAATAACAGCTTTATTATTGCCTCTAGGGCATATTTCCTTTAGTCTCCCACTTGCACTAGAGTCAATTATCTAGATTACATAGTAATGATTCTAACACCCATGGAGTCTTGGTACTAATCATGTTTTGCTCGTGAGAGAGGCTTAGTCAACGGGTTTGCAACATCCAGATCCGTATGTATCTTGCAAATCTCTATGTCTCCCTCCTTGACTTGATGGCAGATGGAATTGAAGCGTCTCTTGATGTGTTTAGTTCTCTTGTGAAATCTAGATTCCTTCTCCAAGGCAATTGCTCCAGTATTGTCACAAAAGATTTTCATTGGACCCGATGCACTAGGTATTAAACCTAGATCGGATATGAGCTCCTTCATCCAGACTCCATCATTTGCTGCTTTCGAAGCAGCTATGTACTCCGCTTCACACGTAGATCCCACCATGACGCTCTACTTGGAACTGCACCAGCTTACAACACCACCATTCAAAATAAATACGTATCCGGTTTGCGACTTAGAGTCATCTGGATCAGTGTCAAAGCTTGCATCGATGTAACCATTTATGACAAGCTCTTTGTCACCCCCATAAACGTGAAACACATCCTTAGTCCTTTTCAGGTATTTTAGGATTTTCTCGACCGCTGTCAAGTGATCCACTCTTGGATTACTTTGGTACCTCCCTGCTAAACTTATAGCAACGCACACATTAGTTCTAGTACATAGCATTACATACATGATAGAACCTATGGCTGAGGCATAGGAAATGACTTTCATTTTCTCTCTATCTTCTGAAGTGGTCAGGCATTGAGTCTGTCTCAACTTCACACCTTGTAACATAGGCAAGAACCCATTCTTTGACTGATCCGTTTTGAACTTCTTTAAAACTTTATGAAGGCATGTGCTTTGTGGAAGTCCAATTAAGCGTCTTGATCAATCTCTATAGATCTTGATTCCCAATATATAAGCAGCTTCACCGAGGTCTTTCATTGAAAAATTCTTATTCAAGTATCCTTTTATGCAATCCAGAAATTATGTGTTATTTCCAATCAACAATATGTCATACACATATAATATTAGAAATGCTACAGAGATCCCACTCACTTTCTTGTAAATACAGGCTTCTCAAAAAGTCTATATAAAACCATATGCTTTGATCACACTATCAAAGCGTATATTCCAACACTGAGAGGCTTGCACCAGTCCATAAATGGATAGCTGGAGCTTGCACACTTTGTTAGCACCTTTAGGATCGACAAAACCTTCTAGTTGCATCATATACAACTCTTCTTTAAGATATCCATTAAGGAATGCAGTTTTGAAATCCATTTGCCAAAATCATAATCATAAAATGCGGCAATTGCTAACATGATTCGGATAGACTTAAGCATCATTGCGGGTGAGAAGGTCTCATCGTAGTCAACTCCTTGAACTTGTCAAAAACCTTTTGCAACAACTCGAGTTTTGTAGACAGTAACATTACTATCAGCGTTAGTCTTCTTCTTAAAGATCCATTTATTCTCTATGGCTTGCTGATCATCGGGGAAGTCAACCAAAGCCCACACTTTCTTCTCATACATGGATCCCATCTCAGATTTCATGGCCTGAAGCCATTTTGCGGAATCTGGGCTCATCATCGTTTCCTCATAGTTCGTAGGTTCGTCATGGTCAAGTAACATGACTTCTAGAACAGGATTACCGTGCCACTCTGGTGCGGATCATACTCTAGTTGACCTACGAGGTTCGGTAGTAACTTGATCTTAAGTTACATGATCATCATCATTAGCTTCCTTACTAATTGGTATAGGAATCACTGGAACTCATTTCTGTGATGAACTACTTTCCAATTCAGGATAAGGTACAACTACCTCATCAAGTTCTACTTTCCTCCCACTCACTTCTTTCAAAAGAAACTCCTTCTCTAGAAAGGATCCATTCTTAGCAACAAATATCTTGCCTTCGGATCTGTGATAGAAAGTATACCCAACTGTCTCCTTTGGGTACCCTATGAAGACACATTTCTCCAATTTGGATTCGAGCTTATCAGGTTGAAGCTTTTTCACATAAGCATTGCAGCCCCAAAAACATTAAGAAACGACAGCTTAGGTTTCTTGCCAAACCACAGTTCATATGGTGTCGTCTTAGTGGATTTAGATGATGCCCTATTTAATGTGAATGCAGCCATCGCTAAAGCATAACCCAAAACGATAGCGGTAAATTGGTTAGAGACGTCATAGATCGCACCATTATTTCAACATTATGCTGTGGTGTTCCAGTTGGCGTCAGTTGTGAAACTATTCCACATTGTTTCAAATGAAGACCAAACTCGTAACTCAAATATTCTCCTCCATGATCAGATCGTAGAAACTTTATTTTCTTGTTACGATGATTTTCCACTTCACTCTAAAATTCTTTGAACTTTTCAAATGTTTCTGACTTATGTTTCATTAAGTAGATATACCCATATCTGCTCAAATCATCTGTGAAGGTTAGAAAATAACGATACCCGCCACGAGCCTCAACACTCATCGGACCACATACATCAGTATGCATTATTTCCAACAAGTTAGTTGCTCGCTCCATTGTTCCGGAGAGCGGAGTCTTAGTCATCTTGCCCATGAGGCATGGTTCGCAAGCATCAAGTGATTCATAATGAAGTGATTCCAAAAGCCCATCAGCATGGAGTTTCTTCATGCGCTTTCCACCAATATGACCTAAACAGAAGTGCCACAAATAAGTTGCACTATCATTATTAACTTTGCATCTTTTTGCTTCAATATTATGAATATGTGTATCACTACAATCGAGATTTAACAAAAATAGACCACTCATCAAGGGTGCATGACCATAAAATATATTACTCATATAAATAGAACAACCATTATTGTCTGATATAAATGAATAACCGTCTCGCATCAAACAACATCTAGATATGATGTTCATGCTCAACGCTGGCACCAAATAACAATTATTTACGTCTAAAACTAATCCCGATGGTAGATGTACAGGTAGTCTGATGACGGCAATCACATCGACTTTGGAACAATTTCCCACATGCATCCTCACCTGGTCCATAGCCAATCTTCGTTTAATTCGTAGCCCCTGTTTTGAGTGGCAAATATGAGCAACAGAACCGGTATCAAATACCCAGGCGCTACTATGAGAATTAGTAAGGTACACATCAATAACATGTATATCAAATATACCTTTCACTTTGCCATCCTTCTTATCCGCCAAATACTTGGGGCAGTTCCGCTTCCAGTGACCAGTCCCTTTGCAGTAGAAGCACTCAGTTTCAGGCTTAGGTCCAGACTTGGGATTCTTCCCTTGAGCAGCAACTAGCTTGCTGTTCTTCTTGAAGTTCCCCTTCTTCCCTTTGCCCTTCTTCTTGAAACTAGTGGTCTTGTTCACCATCAACACTTGATGCTCTTTCTTGATTTCTACCTCCGCAGTCTTTAGCATCGTGAAGAGCTCGGGAATCGTCTTTTCCAACCCTTGCTTATTATAGTTCATCATGGAGCCTTTATAGCTTGGTGGCAGTGATTGAAGAACTCTGTCAATGACACTATCATCAGGAAGATTATCTCCCAGCTATGTCAAGTGGTTATGGTACACAGACATTCGGAGTATGTGCTCACTGACATAACAATTATCCTCCATTTTCTAGCTGTAGAACTTGTTGGAGACTTCATATCTCTCAACTCCGGCATTTTCTTGAAATATGAACTTCAACTCCTGGAACATCTCATATGATTCATGATGTTAAAAACGTCTTTGAAGTCCCGATTCTAAGCCGTAAAGCATGTCACACTGAACTATTGAGTAGTCATCAGCTTTGCTTTGCCAGACGTTCATAACATCTGGAGTTGCTCCTGCAGCGGGTCTTGCACCTAGCGGTGCTTCCAGGACGTAATTCTTTTGTGCATCAATGAGGATAATCCTCAAGTGACAGACCCAGTCCGTGTAGTTTCTACCATCATCTTTCAACTTAGCTTTCTCTAGGAACACATTAAAATTCAAGGGAACGGTAGCACGGGCCATTGATCTACAACAACATAGATATGCAAAAACTATCAGGTATTAAGTTCATGATAAATTAAAGTTCAATTAATCATATTACTTATGAACTCCCACTTAGATAGACATCCCTCTAGTCATCTAAATGATCATGTGATCCATATCAACTAAACCATGTCCAATCATCATGTGAGATGGAGTAGTTTTCAATGGTGAACATCACTATGTTGATCATATCCACTATATGATTCACGTTTGACCTTTCGGTCTCAGTGTTCCGAGGCCATATCTATATATGCTAGGCTCATCAAGTTTAACCCGAGTATTCTGCACGTGCAAAACTGGCTTGCACCCGTTGTATGTGAACGTAGAGCTTATCACGCTCGATCATCACGTGGTGTCTCGGCACGACGAACTGTAGCAATGGTGCATACTCAGGGAGACCACTTATACCTGAAATTTAGTGAGGGATCATCTTATAAAGCTACCGCCATACTAAGAAAAATAAGATGCATAAAGGATAAACATCACATGCAATCAAAATATGTGACATGATATGGCCATCATCATCTTGTGCCTTTTATCTCCATCTCCAAAGCACCGTCATGATCTCCATCGTCACTGGCTTGACACCTTGATCTCCATCATAGCGGCGTTGTCATCTCGCCAACTATTGCTTCTACGACTATCGCTACCGCTTAGTGATAAAGTAAAGCAATTATATGGCGATTGCATTTCATACAATAAAGCGACAACCATAAGACTCCTGCCAGTTGCCGATAACTTTTACAAAACATGATCATCTCATACAAAAATTTATATCTCATCACGTCTT
Source organism: Triticum dicoccoides (assembly GCF_002162155.2). NCBI lineage: Eukaryota > Viridiplantae > Streptophyta > Magnoliopsida > Poales > Poaceae > Triticum > Triticum dicoccoides. The sequence continues at coordinate 247,495,906 of NC_041390.1, read as the reverse complement.
GACCATATCACATTACAACATGCCCTGCAAAAACAAGTTAGACGTCGTCTACTTTGTTGTTGCAAGTTTTACGTGGCTGCTACGGTCTCCTTGCAAGCACCGTTCTTACCTACGCATCAAAACCACAACGATTTTTATTCAAGTGTGATGTTTTAACCTTCAACAAGGACCGGCCGTAGTCAAACTCCATTCAACTAAAGTTGGAGAAACAGATACCCGCCAGCCACCTGTGTGCAAAGCAAGTCGGTAGAACCAGTCTCATGAACACGATCCTATAATGTCGGTCCGGGCTGCTTCATCCAACAATACCGCCGAATCAAAGTAAGATGTTGATGGTAAGCACTATGACTATTATCGCCCACAACTCTTTGTGTTCTACTCGTGCATATCATCTACGCATAGACCTGGCTCGGATGCCACTATTTTGGAACATAGCATGCAATTTCAAAAAAATCCTACAATCACGCAAGATCTATCTAGGAGATGAATAACAACGAGAGGGGTAGAGTGTGTCCATGTACCCATGTAGACCGAAAGCGGAAGCGTTATGTTAACGCGGTTGATGTAGTCGAACGTCTTCACGATCCAACCGATCCAAGTACCGAACATACCGCACCTCCGTGTTCAGCACACGTTCAGCTCGATGACTTCCCTCGAGCTCTTGATCAAGTAGAGAGTCGAGGGAGAGTTCCGACAGCACGACGGCATGGTGACGGTGATGGTGATGTAATCCGCACACGGCTTCGCCTAAGCTCCACGACGCTATAACCGGAGGAGCAAAATATGGAGGGGGGCACCGCACATGGCTAAGAGAAATCTTTGTGTGCCTTTGGGATGCCCCGCGCCGCCGTATATATAGGGGGAGGAGGAGGTGGCTGGCCCAAGGGGGGCGCGCGAAGGGGGGTCCTACTTGGACTCCCAGGCCAAGTAGGATTCGCCCCCCTACCATCCAATGGAGACAGGAAAGGGGAGAGGAGGGAGAAGGAGATGTAAAGAGGGGGGCCACACCCCCTCCCCTTATCCAATTCAGATTGGGCAAGGGGGGGGCCTCCTCCGGTGGCCTGCCTCCGCTCCTCCACTATGGCCCATTAACTCTCCCGGGGGGTTTCGGTAGCCTCCCGGTACTCCAAAAAATCCCCGAACCTTATCGGAACCATTACAGTGTCCATATATAACCTTCCAATATATCAATGTTTACCTCTCGACCATTTCGAGACTCCTCGTCATGTCCGTCATCTCATCCAGGACTCTGAACAAACTTCGGTCAGCAAAACACATAAATCATAATACAAATCATCATCGAATGTTAAGCGTGCGGACCCTATGGGTTCGAGAACTATGTAGACATGACTGAGACACATCTCCAATCAATAACCAATAGCAGAACCTGGATGCTCATATTGGCTCCTACATATTCTACGAAGATCTTTATCGGTCAAACCTCATAGCAACATACGTTATACCCTTTGTCATTGATATGTTACTTGCCTGAGATTCGTTCTTTGGCATCATCATACCTAGTTCAATCTCATTACCGGCAAGTCTCTTTACTCATTCCGTAATGCATCATCCCACAACTAACTCATTAATTACATTGCTTGCAAGGCTTATGGTGAAGTGCATTACCGAGAGGGCCCAGAGATACCTCTCCGATACTCGGAGTGACAAATCCTAATCTCGATCTATACCAACTCAACAAACACCTTCGGAGACACCTGTAGAGCATCTTTATAATCACCCAGTTATGTTTTGACGTTTGATAGCACACAAGGTGTTCCTCCGGTATTCGGGAGCTGCATAATCTCGTAGTTAGAGGAATATGTATAAGTCATGAAGAAAGCAATATCAATAAAACTAAACGATTATTATGCTAAGCTAATAGATGGGTCTTGTCCATCACATCATTCTCTAATGATTTGACCCCATTGATCAAATGACAACACATGTCTATGGTCAGGAAACTTAACCATCTTTGATTAACGAGCTAGTCAAGTAGAGGCATACTAGGGACACTCTATTTGTCTATGTATTCACAAATGTACTAAGTTTCTAGTTAGTACAATTCTAGCATGAATAATAAACATTTATCATGATATAAGGAAATATAAATAACAACTTTATTGTTGCCTCTAGGGCATATTTCCTTTAGAAACGGAGTCCACCAACGGCAGGATGTCACCAGGACAAGTCATCGACATCTCATCTCACACCGGTGATGCATAGGCGGCGTGGCGGCGCCTTTGTTAAAATTATGCGTACTTAGGCTTTGTTTTTAATGGTGGTCTTTTGTTAGAGCAATGTTTAGGTCAACTAGCTCTGTTTAATTACTATAATTGCTCGATTCAGTAAGGGTGGTCTGTGTGTTGTACGCTCTTTTGTGTGCCCAAATTAGCAAGGGATGTGAAATTATGCAATGACGTGGATGAGGATAGTACCCAGGGAATTTTCCACCAAAATTTGAATTATCAAACTCATCCCATGTGTGTAAAGAAGAAGAATCGTTTGCGACGCACACAATCGTTCAAAGTGAATGGTGTCCGGCGGCACCGCGCGCAAAGTATCCCTCCACATTTAGAACATTTTGGCCTACCATCAAAATATCTACCCCGCCCCCTTCCCCACCCCCTTTTCTCCCCGACCACAAGTCACATTTCCCCGTTTCCTCCTTCCTTCTGAAGCTGTAGCTGCTTCCTCCCTCTCGCCGTCTCGCATCCTATCGCCGGGGTCGCCATGGTCTTCTTTAATGACCTCTCCAACGATTTCCCCCAACAATGATGAAGTTTTTAGCACCCGTGTATGCCTCTCTTCCCTCTCTCTCTCTCTCTCTCTCTCTCTCTCTCTCTCTCTCTCTCTCGGGTTATGACTTGGAATGAAGGATTTTAACCCGGTGATCGATTTGCGTCATTTCTTCTTCTTGTAGCCCCCTAGGACCATAAGTTGCAACGAATGGAGCGGAGTGGCTGAAGATCTGCCAACTCGTTGTCACCATCAATCTCCATGCGTGAAGCTAGTTGCATTCGAATCCGTGGACAGTGGGAGGAAGTTTTTGGCATGTGTAGAGAAGGTTAGCCCCACTTTCGGTGTTACAAATCAGTTGTTAGATGTGATTTAGACACTGTCACTATGCTATGCTATTGTGGATGTTAAGACAGTGTCATAGTTTGTACCAAGTATCTAAAAATGTTGCCATCTCATCAGCGGTGCCATTAGAAAATTGTTTGGCACCGCTTCAGCAGTTTGTGCAACCAACTTTGGTCCACACATCCGAGCAGCCAAGCAGTAAAATACTAAATCTTTATGGCATGAAGGAACTGGGCATCAAAGCAACTAGGTACTCCAGAGTCCGGGCCCTTGATTTGTTTCCACTGCATCGACTCATCAGTGCAGGGCACCGGTGCCAAATGTAGCAACAGTTGTCTTTACACCAGTTTTGGCATACACAGTGGACGGCCTTTGTGCTATTAGTTTTATGTTACTAAATTTGTGCATGTATACACCTGTTAGTATCAATTTTCTGTCATCCAAACACTATAGCTATGTTGTTGCAGTTATATTTATCTTCCTCATAAAATGTTCAATTTGTTATTTATAGTACATGACTAAGAACTTGTAGCGTTGTTGTAGTTAATTATAGCTTCTGATGTTTCATAATTTGGTTGTTGTCTCAGTAGAAATTAATTCATTTGCACATTGATCTTTTTGAGAAGATATGTCATAATTAACATGTCTCTTCAGTTTATTAAAATATGTATTTGGTGATTTTCTATGTTGCTAAAAACCAATTTCTCGTACAATTGTTAGTGATCTAATTTTAAATAAGTGTTCTTACCTGAAGTGGGTTGATCAAGAGTGGCAATAGTCTTTGAAGATGTGCCTAATAAAGCTCTGGAGCATGTATGAGGAAGAGTACTAAGGTAGGCTTAGAGAAAGTGTTTTCAACACTGAAGAATATTTGAAGATGCGGGATAAAAAGAGGAAGATGGAGAATGAGCTCAGATTTTTTAAATCAGACTTTGCTAAGATGGTGTTGGCGAAGGAGGAGGCACTTTCCCAGTTGGCCAGTGCAAAACAGGTTCTTACTAAACTGAAAGGAGAGGTGGATAAGACGAACCTGGATGATCTAGGTTAGGGAAATGAATATATTGTTCTAATATTCTTCTTATTAAGGTGAACTAGCTATATGTTGCAATGTGCGGTTTTTAGGTTGCTATTGTACGGTGATGTTAAAATATATTTATGTGCCTGATATGAAATTGGCAAATAGTTGTTCGATATGAAATGTGAATTTGCGTAATACTGGAATTATTAATTATGAACTAATAAACATGCTAAATGGGTCATGGAACTTTGCAAACGGTTCTAGCAGTAAAAGCGCTGGTGATGGATAGCCCAATGCCAAACAGTTTTATTCATCAAATTGTGTGTGATGTAGTTGAACAAAAGCAAATGGTTAACCGAGGCAGAGCGTGTGTGATAGTTACACCTATCACACACGAGGCTATACATAAAAGTGTGTGGGATGTATATACGACCGGAAACGTTTTCCCTGGATTGACTGTGTGGGATGTACATACAAACGGAAGCGTTTTCCCTGGATTGACTATGTGGGATGTACATAAGGAAGGAAACGTATTCCTTGGATTGAATGTGTGGAATGTACATAACAAACAGAAACGTTAGTTTGGGACTAACTGTATGGTATGTACTTTCGACCGGAACGGATTGGGCCTGTACAATCGTATTTCATCGCTCACCCTTCGCACACGACCTCATTTTGCTGAGTGTGTGTACGAGGAGGGCATATCCCCGACAGTTTCTGGATCGGGTGGGAAAGACCCCCTATCGCAGTCACTCACTTGGCGACGGTTCAAAACACCGTTGTGGAAAGTGGTTAAAAACCATATGTATAGGACCTTGTTGTACCAGTGGGAGTTCAAGGAAGAAGAAGGAGGAGGGGGCTCTCTCCCACTCTCTCCTGATTGCACCGGAACACCATCGGGGCCCTCATCGTGACGGCGATCTACACCAACAATTTCGCCACTGTCATCACAAACTCTCTCCTCCTCTATCCAGCAGTGTAACACCTCTTCTCCTCGTTGTAATCTCTACTTAAGTATGGTGCTCAATGCTATATTATTTCCAAATGATGTATGGCTATCCTATGATATTTGAGTAGACCTGTTTTGTCCTATGAGTTGATTGATGATCATGATTTTGGTTCGAGTTGTATGTTTTATTATTGGTGTTGTCCTATGGTGCTCTTCATGTCGCGCAAGCATGACGGATCCCCGTTGTAGGGTTTGCAACATGTTCATGATTCTCTTATGGTGGGTTGCTAGAGTAACAGAAGCTTAAACCCGAGTAAGGGGGTTGTTTGCGTATGGGAGTAAAGAGGACTTGATACTTTAATGCTATGGTTGTGTTTTACCTTAATGATCTTTAGTAGTTGCGGATGCTTGTTAGAGTTCCAATCATTAGTGCATATGATCCAAGTAGAGAAAGTATGTTAACTTATGCCTCTCCCTCATATAAAATTGCAATAATGATTACCGGTCTAGTTATCAATTGCCTAGGGACAAATAACTTTCTTGCGTGAAAAAGCTCTCTACTAAAACTAACTTAATTGTTTCTTTATCTAAACAACCATGTCCTTTATTTACGTGTTCTTTATTATCTTGCAAACCTATCCTATCACACCTACAAAGTCCTTCTGTTTCATACCTTTTCTAGGTAAAGCGACCGTTAAGCGTGCGTAGAGTTGTATCGGTGGTCGATATAACATGAGGGAATATTTGTTCTACCGTTAGCTCCTCGTTGGGTTCAACAGTCTTACTTATCGAGAAAGGCTACAATTGATCCCATATACTTGTGGGTTATCAGTTGCATAGTTGACTGAGAACATAGTTTGTTAGTTTTCAATGGAGTTTATGCTATATACTTCGAGCTTGTGATGAATTGTTACTTGTTCATGAGAAGTTTACGATAAAAATTATGTGGTAAACTTCTATGATAAAGTTTGTTGCTGTTATAATAATGTGCATGATTCTACTATGTCCGTATTTTCTTTTATTCGACACCTCTCTCTCCAATCATGTGGACATGTTTTTTTGATATCGGTTTTTCACTTGAGGACAAGCAAGGTCTAAGCTTGGGGGAGTTGATACGTCCATTTTGCATCATGTTTACCTACTTTTATTTTTACGTCCATTCTGCATCATGTTTACCTACTGTTACTTACTATGTTTTATGCATAATAATGCTTTTTGGAGTAATTATAATGCCTTTTCTCTCATAATATGCGAGTTTTATACAAGGAGGGAGAATGCCGGCCGCTGGAATTTTGGACCTGAAAAAGCTACATCAGAGTTACGTATTCTGCACATCTCCAAATGAGATTAAAATTTACAGAGAATTATTTTGGAATATATGAAGAATATTGGAGCAAATAACTACTAGAAGGGGCCCACCAAGTGTGCACAACCCACTGGGTGTGGCAGGCAGCCCAGGCACGCCCTGGTGGGTTGTTCCCTCCTCGTCCCACTTCTGGTGCCCCTCTTCTGGTATATAAGTCATTTTGACCTAGAAAAAATAAGGGGGGAGATTTTCGGGATGGAGCGCCACCATCTCGAGGCGGAACTTGGGCAGGACTACTTTTGCCCTCTGGTGGAGCGATTTCACTAGGGGAATTTAACTCCCGGAGAGGGAAATCATCGTCATCGTCATCACCATCAACCCTCTCATCTTTGGGAGGGCAATATCCATCAATTTCTTCAACAACACCATCTCCTCAAAAATTCTAGTTCATCTCTTGTGTTCAATCTTTGTACCGGAACCTCAGATTGGTACCTCTGGGTGACTAGTAGTGTTGATTACATCCTGTAGTTGATTACTATATGGTTTATTTTGTGGAAGATTATATGTTCAGATCCATTATGCTATTTAATACCCCTTTGATCTTGAGCATGATTATCATTTGTGAGTAGTTACTTTTGTTCTTGAGGTCACTGGCGAAAACTTGTTGCAAGTAATCATGTGAACTTAATATGTGTTCCATATTTTGATGGTATGTATGTTGTGATTCCTTAGTGGTGTCATGTGAACATAGACTACATGGCACTTCACCATATTTGGGAATAAGGGAATGCATTGTGGAGTAGTTATTAGATGATGGGTTGCTAGAGTGACGGAAGTTTAAACCCTAGTTTATGCGCTAATTCATAAGGGACCGATTGGATCCAAAAGTTTAATGCTATGGTTAGATTTTATCTTAATACTTTCTCGTAGTTGCAGCTGCTTGCGAGGGGGTTAATCATAAGTAGGAGGTTTATTCAAGTAAGAACAACACCTAAGCACCGGTCCGCCCACATATCAAATTATGAAACTAGCGAACATGCATCGAATCAACATGATGAAAGTGAGTAGATGAAATTCCCGTGTACCATCAAGAACGCTTTGCTTATTATAAGAGACCGTTTTGGCCTGTCCTTTTCCACAAAAGGATTGGGCTACCTTGACGCACTTTATTACCATTACCATTACTGGCTCGTTACAAATTACCTTGCTATCAAACTATCTTTTACCGACAATTTCAGTGCTTGTAGAAATTACCTTGCAGAAAACCACTTATCATTTCCTTATGCTCCTCATTGGGTTCGACACTCCTACTTATCGAAAGGACTATGATTGATCCCCTATAATTGTGGGTCATTAGGACCCGACATATTTTGTGGCTGACTTCTAGGCCTACTAAGCTGACGTGTGTGCAGGGCTTTCTCAACTTAGTCAACAAATGATTCTAGTAGCTGGACCGTTGGATGTTAATCCAACAGCCGTGTTGCTTCTTCATCCTCTGGTCTTCTTGCTCCAGCCGCCCAAACCAGCGCCGGCGGGACCGCCTGCTCATGCCTCCTGTGGTCGGCTGTGCTGCCACGTAGGCCTCACCGCCCCACCCTAATCCCACCGCCGGCTAGGCCTTCCCACTATTCACCCACACCCCATGTTATTCTCCAGCGACGACAGCCTCACACCGCAGCAGAACCAGTGAAACCTCGTACTCCCCTCCGCGTGGGCATCCACTGCCTCGTCTTCCTCGGTTTCGCATCATTCCCTTAGCAGGCCTCGCCATCGTCCATCACTTTGTTGCTCTCCATGAGGCTTGGTCAACGTTTTCAATATACTGGTTCAGGCCACCATTGTGGTGTAATACCCTACTCCAGTGTGGTGTGGTGGATTGCCTTGAAGGCTGACGATGAACAAGTACAAGGGAAGAACAGCCTCCTGAGGAGAAGTGTTCTTGAGCTCGATGAGCTTGTGTGTGTGTGGGTGGTCTGGTCGCTCTCCACTTATAAGGTGGTGGCTAGTCCTATTTATAGAGGCCCTGGTCCTCTTCCCAAATATTAGGCGGGAAGGGATCCCACAACGGCCAGTTTGAAGGGGGCAACTAGTACAAGTTATCCTAACAAAAGGTGGTCTTCGCCTGGCAAAGACTCTGGCGGTGACGCCATCGTGGGCTCCGCGGTGACCTCTGTCCTGCCGTCCTGCTGGCCTTGGTCTTGTTGCACCGATATGAAAACCTTTGCCTGTTGCCTCGGGACTCCTCGCCTGCGCTTGCCTCTTTAGCACCAAAGGGGAAACTGGCACTCTATGTCCGCTGGCGCTCGCCTGGCCTTGTTCGTCATGGCTCACATAACGCGCTCCTCGTGAGGTGCCCCTTGCATAGATATCTCCGCTCCTAGGGATCCAACCTAGGGAGGCCTCCCCGGAGGAGGTCTTGGTGTCGTCTGCCTCGCGAGGGTCTTCAGTGGTTGCTGGTGAAGACGGGCCGTACCAGGCCGCTGGTGGAGCCACGCCCTGGGCCCCAGGCAGGAAAGTATGGGTACCCCCGTTCCCAGGACGCCGACAATAGCCCTTGAGCCCAAGGCGCGGTCGAACATGGCTTCGAGGCGAAGCCAAGAGTCAAGTGCAGAGCACCACTGGCCCCAATAGCCTGCGCCCTTGATTGATGCATGGCGATTGACCAGTTGTTGGTGTCTCTACTTCCCCATGCTGCCTCGGCATCTGCCTATAACACCTCGTATGTAACTTACCATATTTGTACTCCGACTCTTGCCATTTTCGGCTTTAAGTTATGAGATTCGTGGTTGGGTTTTGTCTTCGTTTTGCATTTTGTCCATGTCATGCATTTTCATATCATGTCATCATGTGCATCTCATTTGCATACGTGTTCGTCTCATGCGTCTGAGGTTTTTCCCGTTTGTCCGTTTTGTAATCCGGCACTCCTACGTCCTCCGACGCCCTCTTTTGTCTCTTTTCGCGAGCGGGTGTTAAACTTTCTCGGAATGGATAGAGATTTGCCAAGTGGCCTTGGTACACCACCAGTAGACCGCCTGTCAAGTTTCGTGCCATTTGGAGTCCGTTTGATACTCCAACGGTTAACCAGGGAACCGTAAAGGCCTCGTGTGTGTTGCAGCCCAACACCCCTTCAAAGTGGCCCAATAACCCATCCAAAACCCCTTCATCCTCTCGGCCGTTCGATCATGATCGCGTGGCCGAAAACTGCTCTCCATTTGGACACTCCCACCTCCTTCTAGGTATAAATATGTGCAACCCTCTCCAAATCCCGTACGACACCCTAGTCTTCTCCTCCCTCTCGCCCGGCAGACGTGTCCGCCCCTCGCTGGACCAAACTCGCCGCCGCCCGCAGCCAATCCAGACGTGCACGTGGCCCTCCGGCGCCACCTGCCGCCATGGCCTGCCAGGCCCGTTGCGGGCCCGCGCGAGCCCGTGAGAGCCGCCGCCGCCTGCGCCTCAGCGCCATCCACCGCGCCGCCCGAGTCCACCTGTTCGTCACCCCGCCGCCGCGCCGGACTTCCTCGCAGGTGGCAGCACTCGACCACCGCCCTCGCGCACCCGGCGACCGCGCCCCGTGGCCGCCCTCGCCACTCTCCGCCCGCACCGGATCCGCCTCCTCCGAGCTCCACCGTGCCGCCCCGAACTCTGGCCGCCGCCCCCTGCCTTCTCCGGCGAGCCCGACCCCGGCCATCCTCAATCCTCGCACGAACCCCGAAATTCCCCCAAGTCTTTATTCCTGCTCATATTTTCATGCCCAGTTCGTGATACCATAACTCCTCATCTGTAGATCCGTTTTGCATGCATAATATATCAAAATGTTCATCATGATGTGATCTTCATTTTGTTCCATTGTGACATGCTTGTTTGAGTCCACCTTGATGCCCAAATCGTGGATGTAAGAGTGCTATAAAATGTTAGGTGATGATTCTTAGCAGAGTTTGAGCATTTGTCATTTTTGCTACATTTGTTGTGTGCTTCATATGAACTTGAGCTCTACATGTGTTTTGGGCTATGCCATGCCATATTTACAGGGGTGTATGCCATGTATTTTTGTGATCCTTCTGGTGTCTAGCACATGCATGCAAAGTAGCTCTCGTGATATTGCTGATTTCAGGGACTTAGAATTTCACCAAGTCAATTCCCTGCTATTATTTTTATGCCATGTATTCATGTTGTTACAGAGAGATCCATGCTTGTTTTGAGTATCTTCAGTAAGGATGATTTTGACATATGGTTATGCTCTGTACATCCATGCCCCTGTTCGCAATTATGGAGTGCCCTAGAATGTCTCAATCTTGCTGCACTTTTGCTACAAAAAGTTCCTGGCAGATTGTTTACATGTTAATCAATTTTGCCAAGGTTGTTGTAGTTGATCCATGCATGCTATGAGCTTATTCTTGCTTTGGTTAGCTTCATGATCATGTCTTCTTGCTGGTAGTATGCTTAGTTTTTCATGCAATGCTTTGTAATGAGTGAATCGAGCTCGCAAAGAGGCCTTCATAACTTTGTTTATGCCATGCTCAGTTTTCTGCTAAGTCTGAATCCGTTAACGAAACTTGCTATGTTTACATGGGTGCCAACATATCTTCTGATCCTTTTTGGCTGATGATCATTAAGGGACTTTTGTTATATGCTTTGAGTAGATTCATGTCATGCCTTTGTTTGCTATGATCTGTTCCTGTAGCATGTTGTTTGCTTGCTCTAAACTTTGCTTCCTAATGTTAATTCCTGACATGTTATTTTCACGAAGTCTGTGATGCTGATATCTTTTGCACTTTTGCCATGCTTGTTCGAACCTGCTATAGTGTGAATTAGCCGTAGCTCAGTGTTCATCTTTTGTCAAATATCTTGAGTAGATCATTGTCATGTGATTTGTTGCTATGTTGGAGTGCAGTAGCTTAGTTTCTTGTTGCATTCTTGATGGCATCATGCTGTTAATCGCAAAATTGTGCCATTCTTGTTTGGCTTGCCATTTGCAAACCGTGCATCAGATTCCGGTGATCTTTATATCAATTTCGACCGAAATCATCTCATCTTTCCAGTGACACACTTGGTTTGCCAAGTTCATGTCTGGTTCAATCTTTCCTTTCAGAAGCACGCATATGCATTGCATATCACATCCCACATGTCATGCCATGTTTTGCACCATGTTGCTTGCGCATTGCACCGTGGTTGATTGTGGTTTCCTTTTGCTTGTGTTCTTGCCTTGGGTAGAGCTGGGAGAGGAGTTCGTGTTCGAGGAACCCATTGACTATGCTTACGAGGATCAGGCTTTCGTCAACTCGGAGAACTTTGCAGGCAAGACGACCATACCCTCGAAATCACTTCTATCTTTCCTTGCTAGTTGCTCGTTTTATTGCTATGCCACGATACCTACATCTTGCTATATCATGCCTCCCATATTGCCATGTTACCGCTTTGCTCAGCCTCTAACCCACCTTTTCCTAGCAAACCGTTGTTTGGCTATGTTACCGCTTTGCTCAGCCCCTCTTATAGCTTTGTTAGTTGTAGGTGGAGATGAAGTTTGTTCCATGTTGGAACATGGATATTGTTGGGATATCATTATTATATCTTGTTTAGTCTCATGCACCTATGTAATTGGTAAAGGGTGGAAGGCTCGGCCTTATGCCTAGTGTTTTGTTCCACTCTTGCCGCCCTAATTTCCATCATACCGGTGTTATCTTCCTTGTTTTTGTGTTCCTTACGCGGTTGGGTGTTATGGGAACCCCTTGACAGTTCGCTTTGAATAAAACTCCTCCAGCAAGGCCCAACCTTGGTTTTACCATTTGCCTACCTACCACCATATACCTTCCCTTGGGTTCTATAGACTCGAGGGTTATCTTTATTTTAAGCCCCCCCAGGCCAGTGCTCCTCTGAGTGTTGGTCCGAACAAGAGTCCTTTGCAGCACCACCTCGGGGAAACTCGAGGTTTGGTTTTAGTTGTACGGAGCGCTCATCCAGTTTGCACTGAGAACGAGATATGTGCGACTCCTATCGCGATTTGTCAGCACATCGGGCGGCTTTGCTGGTCTTGTTTTACCATTGCCAAAATGTCTTGTAACCGGGATTCTGAGACTGATCGCGTCTTCCCGCTAGAAGGAATACCCTTCGTTGACCATGAGAGCTTGGGATGGGCTAAGTTGGGACACCCCTGCAGGGTTTTGAACTTTCGAAAGCCGTGCCCATGGTTATGGGCAGATGGGAATTTGTTAATGTCTGGTTGTAGAGAACTTGAAACTTAACTTAATTAAAATGAAGCAACCGCGTGTGTAGCCAGGATGGTCTCTTTTCGGCGGAGTCCAGGAAGAGAACACAGTCTCGTGTTATGCTTGAACGTAAGTAGCTTTAGGATCACTTCTTGATCACTATTAGTTTCTCGACCGTGCTTTGCTTCTCTTCTCGCGCTCATTTGCGTAAGTTAGCCACCATATATGCTAGTGCTACCTCACTATCCTCTCCTACCTTTAATCTTAAATAGTCTTGATCGTGATGGTGTGAGATCGCTGAGCCCCTGTGACTCACAGATTATTTCCCAAACAGATGTAGGTGCCGATGATGCCAGTACAGGGGACGCTACCGAACTCAAGTGGGAGTTCGACGAGGATTCGGGACGTTACTATGTGTCTTTTCCGGACGATTAGTACAGGAGCCCAGTTGGGGCGATCGGGGATGTGGTATTTGGGGTTATCTTTATTTATGTTGGTTCCATAGTTGGACCTTGATTGTATTCTGGATGATGTAATGCTATATTTATGTATTGTGCGAAGTGGCTATTGTAAGCCAACTCTTTACCCTCTCTTATTCAGTACATGGGAGGTGTAAAGATTACCCCTCTAGCGACATGCCTACTTTGCGGTTATGCCTCTAAGTCATGCTCCCACACGTGGGAGATATAGCCGCATCGTGGGTGTTACAAGTTGGTAATCAGATCCTTCCTTCACTTAGGATCCCCCTGCTTTACCGAATCGCTGACGTTGCTGAGTCTAGCAAAATGTTTTGAGTCTTATAGGATTATATATATCGGAGAGTAGGATTATTTTTACTCCTCAGTCCCTTCGTCGCTCTGGTTAGGCCTCCTGACGTAGAGTTTTGACTCTTCTCTCCTCAAATTTCACTAAAAAAATTTAGGATCACGCAGGTATCTTGGAATCGTTTTGATGTTTTTGTGACGAGAATATTGTTCTTGGTGCCTCCTAACATTTAGGGGTTGTGGCAGTGTCCCGGGGAGTTGATCTCCGAGGTGTTGTCGTCACAATTTTATCGTTGCAATTCTGGAATACCTGAGGTCCCCGACATCGAAAATCTCCTTTATGCAGTTGTTGGTGAGATAACCTCGAGGCCACCCGGTACTGGGGTGGGAGTTCGGGAGTATTGCCATAACTCGTATAATGGATGCTTTTCGAAGGTTGAGGTAAATGATTTCCGAAGGTTTCTTGGTTATGTGTTGAAGGATGGATACAGCTAGATGTAGGATTTGCTAGTTTTGGGTGAGATATTACGCTTCCCCTGTATCCCCAACACCTGATTGCATAACCAGAAAGTTTCGGGAGTTTCATAGGTGGGAATTCTGGTAGCTCTAGTATTTCTTCCCGCAGATATTTGGTTTGTGATTGGGTAATCCTTACCAATTATTTGCTCATATCCATACCTTGTTCTTTGATTCATCTACTTTTATCTAAGTGGCTTCTCAACTTATTGAAGTGTGATCATTTACATTGGAATTCATTCGTTCATTCTTGTTCGAATGTTAAGGCTATATGTTGCAATTTTGATCCATTGATTCGGCTTGAATATATGTCTTTCAAGATGCTAATGGATGCCAACCTCTTCAGGATGGCTCCTCCAATGCATCAGAATCCAGAACCTATGCCACCACCTCCACCTCCGGAGGCATGGCAAGCTGTCATGGCCGCCACCAATGCCAACACTCTGATGCTTTTGCAACTCTTGCAAGAGCGCAACCAAGGAAATCAAGGCCAAGGCAACAATCAGCCACAGTTTTCTACCCTCAATCAGTTCCTCGCAAACCATCCGAAGTCCTTCAGTAACTGTGTTGAGGCCAAAGACGCCGACGACTAGCTCATGGATATCTGCAAACATTTTGAGTGTAGTAATGTCAGGCTTGAGGACTTTGTCAAGTTTTCTTCGTTCCAACTCAAAGACCAAGCTGCTGAGTGGTATCAACAATACAAAGATTCCAAAGGAGGTCGTGTGATTACCTGGGATGATTTCCGCCGAGACTTCAAAGCTCACCACATTCCACAATGTGTTGCTGAGAGTAAGTACGAGGAGTTCCGCAATCTCAAGAAAGGCATTTTGTCTGTTTACCAATACAACATCCTATTTCAGAGGCTCGCTCGCTTCGCTAAACAAGACATCCCTAACAAGAAGAGCATGTTTTATCAATTCAGAGGTGGCCTCAAAGAAGATCTGCAACTAGCTCTCGTGCTTTTTGAGCCGACCAAGTATGATGAATTCTACAACATGGCACTAAAGCAAGAAGATGCTCATCTCAAGTGCGATGCTTCTAAGAAGAGAGTCAAGGATGCAACTCAATCGTCTTCTTCATCTCTAGTGGCAGCTGAAAAACAAAAGTTCTGGTTGCCTCCTCGTCCTCCGTTCTGTCAGCCTTATCAGCAGAAGAGTAAAGGTGGCAATGGATCTTCCCACCCACCCAACCCAGGCTATCAAAGCAAAGCGCAGTCTCATGCTCCAAGGTCAAGTGCTCCTTATCACCATCCGCTCTCAGAGGTTACTTGTAACAAGTGTGAGCAGAAAGGACATGATGCAAACAACTGCTTCAACCAAAGGCGCCTTCCGCCTCCTCCTCCTCCTGTGAGATCTGCCAGCAATGCAGTGGTCAAGCATAATCCCATGCATGCCAAGGTCAACATGATGAACGCAGCTCAGGCAGAGGACTCTTCAGAAGTGATCATGGGTAACCTTCTAGTTAAATCCATTCCTGCCAAAGTTCTCTTTGATACTGGTGCATCGCATTGTTTCATTTCAAAACCTTTTGCATCAAAGTATGAGTCTGATTATCAAGAATTGCCTAGAACTTTATCAATTGTGTCCCTGGGCAAGCAAATGTCAGCTAATATTTGTGTCCCAGATGTTTCTATCGAGATGGGTGACTACAAATTTCTGGCTTCTCCAATTGTTCTTGGTGACTCGGATATTGATCTAATTCTCGGGATGGACTGGCTTTCTAAGCACAAGGCTAAGCTTGATTGTGCTGCTAGGCGAATTCAATTGACACACTCATCTGAGACGTGATCATCTATGCCGCTCATGACGAAACCATTCGGTTGTTTCCTCTCAATGAGAAGGGCCAGTTGAATGCCATCTCTTAGATTCCAGTCGTTTGTGAATAGCAAGACGTTTTTCCAGAAGATCTTCCGGGAATGCCTCCTCACCGACTAGTTCAATTCATCATCGATCTTGAGCCTGGCACAGAACCTGTTTGCAAACGTCCTTACAAGCTTGGAACAAAGGAATTGAAGGAATTGAAGAAATATCTCGATGATAAAGAGCGTCTGGGTCTGATCAGACCGAGTTCATCTCCATGGGGTTGTGGTGTTCTTTTTGTCCAGAAGAAGGATGGCACGGACCGACATTGTGTCGACTACCGCCCATTGAACAAAAAAACAATAAAGAACAAGTACCCACTTCCCAACATCAATGAGTTTTTCGAGCAACTCAAAGGTTCCCAAGTTTTCTCCAAGCTTGACCTCCATGTGGGTTATCATTAGATTCGCATTCGTGAACAACATATCCCCAAGACAGCATTCAGAACAAGCTATGGTTCTTATGAATACGCTGTCATGTCTTTCGGCCTTGTCAATGCTCCTCCAGCATTCTCTCGCATGATGAATTTCATCTTCAACCCTTGCACAAATGATTTCGTCGTGGTATATCTAGATGATATATTGGTCTTTCCCAAGAACAAGCAGGATCATGCCAAGCATTTGAGATTCGTACTCGACAAACTCAGAGAACATCAGTTCTATGCGAAGTTTCCAAAGTGTGAGTTTTGGCTTGATGAAGTTCTCTACCTTGGCCATATCATGTCCGCCAAGGGCATTGCTATTAATCCTGAGAAGGTGTCTACAATTGTGAATTGGGAACCGCCTCAGAATGTCAAGCAGCTCCGCGGTTTCCTTGGGCTTGCAAGCTATTGTCGAAGATTCATTGAGAATTTCTCTAAGATTGCAAAGCCTCTTTCCAACCTCCTCCTGAAGCATGTGAAGTATGTCTGGACGCCTGAATGTGACGTGGCTTGCTTTCAACACCCTGAAAGAGAAGTTAATCATAGCTCCTATTTTCAATCCTCTTGATGAATCCAAACCATTTGAAGTTTTCTGTGATACCTCCCTGCAAGGTCTCGGTGTTGTGTTAATACAAGAGAAGAAAGTTGTGGCCTATACCTCTCGCTAGTTGAAGCCCAACGAAAAGAACTATCCCACTCATGACCTCAAGTTGGCGACAGTTGTCCATGCTCTTTTAACTTGGAGACATCTCTTGTTGGGAAGGAAAGTGGACATCTTCACTCAGCCCAACCTCAACCTCAGATAGACTCGTTGGGTCGAAATGATTCAAGAGTATAATATGAGAATTGAATATACTCCAGGCAAGGCCAATGTCATTGCACACGCTTTGAGCAGGAAGGCTTACTGCAACAGTTTGATTCTCAAGCCCTTCCAACTGAACCTTTGTGAAGCTTTCCGCAAACTTAATCTCCAATTTGTTCCTCAAGGATTTCTTGCCAACCTCCAAGTCTCTCCTACTTTGGAAGATCAAATTCGTGAGGCACAACTTCTTGATGCCATGGTGAAGAAGGTGAAAAATGGGATTGCCACGAGCCAACCCAACTACAAGTGTTATCGCCTTGATGACAAAGATACTCTATTCTTCGAGGATCGAATTGTTGTTCCTAAAGGTGACCTTCGTAAAGTCATTATGAACGAGGCTCACAATTCACTCCTATCTATTCATCCTGGAAGTACAAAGATGTACCATGACCTCAAGCCGTTGTATTGGTGGACTCGAATGAAGCGAGAAATTGCTCAGTTCGTGAATGAATGTGATGTTTGTAGAAGAGTGAAACCAGAACACCAACAACCTGCTGGTCTCCTCCAACCTCTTGCCATTCCAGAATGGAAGTTTGACCATATTGAGATGGACATTGTGACTGGATTTCCCAAGTCCAAGCGTGGCAATGATGTTATCTTTCTTGTCATCGACAATCTTACAAAAGTGGCTCATTTCCTTCCAATCAAAGAATCTATCACAGCAGCTCAGTTGGAAGAGCTATACACCTCCAGGATTGTCACCTTGCACGGCATTCCGCAGTTGATATCTTCAGATCGTGGAAGCATCTTTACTTCTAAGTTCTAGGATTCCTTCCAGAAGGCCATTGGCACCAGCATTCGCTTCAGCACAGCCTTCCATCCTCAAACTAGTGGACAAGTCCAACGAGTCAATCAAATTCTTCAAGATATGCTTAGGGCTTGTGTCATTTCTTTTGGTATGAAGTGGGAAGATTGTCTTCCATATGCCGAGTTCTCCTACAACAACAGTTTCCAAGCGTGTTCGGGCAAGGCCCCATTCGAGATTCTCTATGGCAGAAAGTGCAGTACTCGTCACTTCGGTATCAAAGGGAAGCTTGCCCCTAGATACATGGTTCCTTTCAAGATCATTGGAAAAAGAGGCGATCTCGCCTATCAACTTGAGCTTCCGTCCAACTTTGCAAATGTGCACGACATGTTTCACGTGTCTCAGCTTCGCAAGTGCTTCAAGACGCCTGAGCGCACCATCAACTTCGAAGAGATTGATCACCAAGAACACCTATCTTATCATGAGCATCCCATTGCTACTCTTGAAGAAACTGAGTGCAAGACTCGCAACAAGTCTATCAAATTCCTAAAAGTGAAGTGGTCACACCATTCTGACCGAGAAGCCACCTGGGAACGCGAGGACCACCTCTGTTCCGAATATCCGGAGTTCTTTCAGTCCTAGATCTCGAGACGAGATCATTTCGTAGTGGTGGAGTGTTGTAACGCCCCGGATGTAACTTACCATATTTGTACTTCGACTCTTGCCATTTTCGGCTTTAAGTTATGAGATTCGTGGTTGGGTTTTGTCTATGTTTTGCATTTTGTCCATGTCATGCATTTTCATATCATGTCATCATGTGCATCTCATTTGCATACGTGTTCGTATCATGCATCCAAGATTTTTCCCCGTTGTCTGTTTTGCAATCCGGCACTCCTACGTCCTCCGGCGCCCTCTTTTGTCTCTTTTCGTGAGCGGGTGTTAAACTTTCTCGGAATGGACCGAGATATTCCAAGAGGCCTTGGTACACCACCGATAGACCGCCTGTCAAGTTTCGTGCCATTTGGAGTCCGTTTGATACTCCAACGGTTAACCGGGGAACCGTAAAGGCCTTGTGTGTGTTGCAGCCCAACACCCCTCCAAAGTGGCCCAATAACCCATCTAAAACCCCTCCATCCTCTCGATCGTTCGATCACGATCGCATGGCCGAAAACCGCTATCCATTTGGACACTCCCACCTCCTTCTAGGTATAAGGGCATCTCCAGCCGTTCAGCCCCCCAAGGGCATGGAAAAGCACCGCTTGGGGGCGAGCCGGCATTTTTTTCGGCGTGGGGGCGAGCACGTTCCCAGCCGCCTCCCCCAGGTCGCCCCCAGACGCCCCCACAGTTCATCCAAATTTCAACAAACATGGCCAAATTTGAACAAACACGGCCAAATTTCATCGAAATTTAGGCGCTTTTTACACGAATAAAAGGGACGGAAAAAAACCTAAACTACAGCCGATGCTTCTCCACCTTGACACGACCGCTGCTCGACTCCTCGCCCCGGTGCGCTGCTTCACTCGAGCGGCGGGTCGTTGCCTCCCTCGACATGCGCGAGGACGCCGCTGAGTGTGCGGCCTGGGACGCCCGACCACAGGCGGCAGCCATCGCTATTGTTGCGGTCGCGCGGCATCGGTGGGTTGTTGGTGGAGACGAGCCTCTCCTCCTGCCGGCATTCGAAGTACGCCGCCCATGCCGCATGGTTGTCGGCGGCGTACTCCGGGAGCGCCCGCTCCGCGGCCGTCAGGGACGCCCACGCACGCTCGATCTCGGTGTGGAAATAGGGCGTCCCAGGGACGGGTAGAGGGGGGACAGGGACCCCGCCGACGCTGAGCCTCCACCGCGACGAAGCGCATACGTCGGGCGGCGCGGGGTAGTTGGCCTCGTGGAGGAGGTAGGCCTCCCACTCATGCAGCGAGCAGCGGCCAAAACTGTTGGCCGCCACCGCGTCGCCGGGGTACCTTGCGCTCATGGTTGCCGGGGGGAGAGAGAGGGGCTCGAACGACGCAGAGAGGGGAGGAAGTGCGGCGGTGAGGAGGGGGAGAGAGGGGTGCCTCACCGCCATGGCCAGTGGCGCCTTTTATATCGGCTCGGGGGAGGCCGCGTGCGAACGCGTGGTGGAAGGCGGGGCGGCGTCCCTGACCGGCGGTGAATCAATGGCAGGCTAACCGGCGGCAGCCTTGGCATTGATTCCCCGCGGGAAAACCGAGACGATGAGGACGACTAGCCTTTGTCTCGCTGACGCGCCGGTCCTGCCACTCTTTCGCGCCAAAATGTTTGCGCCGGCGCCCCCGGGCGTCCCCCAGCGCGCCGGGTTCAGGTTGGGTCCGCCGGCGCCAATTTCAGCCCAATCCGGCGAAAAACAGGCTCGTGGGGGCGTGACTGGGCCGATTTTTCGGCGCGGGCGCTAAAAAAAGGCCTTGGGGGCCTCTTGGGGGCGCGACTGGAGATGCTCTAAATATGTGCAACCCTCTCCAAATCCCGGATGAAACCATAGTCTTCTCCTTCCTCTCGCCCGGCGGATGTGTCCGCCCCTCGCCAGAAGAAACTCGTCGCCGCCCGCGGCCAATCCGGACATGCCACGTGGCCCTCTGCCGCCACCTGCCGCCACGGCCCGCCAGGCCCGTCGCGGGCCTGCGCGAGCCCGTGGGAGCTACCGCCACCTGCGCCTCTGCGCCGTCCACCGCGCCGCCCAAGTCCACCTGTTCGTCGCCCCGCCGCCGCACCGGACTTCTTCCCCGGCAGCCGCGCCCCGCGACCGCGCGCCACTATGCCCGACCACCGCCCACGCACACCCGGCGACCACGCCCCGCGGCCGCCCTCGCCGCTCTCCGCCCGCACCGGATCCGCCTCCTCCGAGCTCCACCGCACCGCCCCGAACTCTGGCGGCCGCCCCCTGCCTTCTCCGGCGAGCCCGACCCCGTCCATCCTCGATCCTCGCGCAAACCCTAGATCTGTATCCAGAGGTTGACCCCGAAATTCCCCCAAGTCTTTATTCCTGCTGATATTTTCATGCCCTGTTCATGATGCCATAACTCCTCATACGTAGATCCGTTTTGCATGCATGATATATCAAAATGTCCATCATGATGTGCTCTTCATTTTGTTACATTTTGACATACTTGTTTGAGTCCATCTTGATGCCCAAATAGTGGATGCAAGAGTGCTATAAAATGTTAGGTGTTGATTCTTAGCAGAGTGTGAGCATTTGTCATTTTTGCTACATTTGTTGTGTGCTTCATATGAACTTGAGCTCTACATGTGTTTTGGGCTATGCCATGCCATATTTACGGTGGTGTATGCCATGTATTTTTGTGATCCTTGTGGTGTCTAGCACAAGCATGCAAAGTAGCTGTCGGTGTCAAAACCGGCGGATCTCGGGTAGGGGTCCCGAACTATGCGTCTAAGGAGGATGGTAACAGGAGGCAGGGGACACGAGGTTTCACCCAGGTTCGGTCCCTCTTGATGGAGGTAAAACCCTACGTCCTGCTTGATTAATATTGATGATATGGGTAGTACAAGAGTAGATCTACCATGAGATCAGAGAGGCTAAACCCTAGAAGCTAGCCTATGGTATGATTGTATGTTGTCCTACGGACTAAAACCCTCCGGTTTATATAGACACCAGAGAGGGCTAGGGTTACACAAGGTCGATTACAAAGGAGGATATATACATATCCGTATTGCCTAGCTTGCCTTCCACGCCAAGTAGAGTTCCATCCGGACACGAGACGAAGTCTTCAATCTTGTATCTTCATAGTCCAGCAGTCCGGCCAAAGGATATAATCCGGCTGTCCGGAGACCCCCTAATCTAGGACTCCCTCAATAGCCCCCGAACCAGGCTTCAATGATGATGAGTCTGGCGCGCAGTGTTGTCTTCGACATTGCAAGGCGGCTTCTTCTCCAACTTTCAAGTGTTCGTAAGCAGTGTCCGGCTCCATACACTACTAGGAAAAGGGCTATAGATGGAAATGACACTAATGGCGCACCAGACATGTGGTGCGCCATTAGTGCGCCATTAGTATATACTAATGGCGCACCATGTGTTGGTGCGCCATTAGTGTCCAAATACTAATGGCGCACCACATCCATGATGCGCCATTAGTAACAATTTTTTAATTTTTTTTCAGAACTACTAATGGCGCACCATGGGAGTGGTGCGCCATTACTAGTGGAACTAGTAATGGCGCACCACTCCCACGGTGCGCCATTAGTAAAAAAAAATTATAATTTTTTCAGAACTACTAATGGCGCACCGTGGGAGTGGTGCGCCATTACTAGTTGAACTAGCAATGGCGCACCACTCCCACGGTGCGCCATTTGTAAAAAAAAATTTAAAAAAATTTCAAAGCTACTAGTTGAACTAGTAATGGCGCAGCACTCCCACGGTGCGCCATTAGTAACTTGGCCATCACTTCCACCGAATGCACCCCCCCCCATGGACCGCCTTTTCAGTTTTAAAAAAAATAAAAATAAATGATGGAAATGTCAAAAAAATAAAAGAAAATAAGTTTCCCATGTGATATGTGGTCTAGTTGTTGTGAAAATTTACAAATATGAAATTCGACTTTATTTGCGAAATCTCTCGAGAATTTGTAAAATCGGCATAACTTTTGCGTACAAACTCGGATGAAAAAGTTTTTTATATGAAAAATCATCTAGTCGAAAAGTTACATCCGAGGATCAGGCTTTCGTCAACTCGGAGAACTTCGCAGGCAAGACGACCATACCCTCGAAATCACTTCTATCTTTGCTTGCTAGTTGCTCGCTTTATTGCTATGTCGTGATACCTACATCTTGCTATATCATTCCTCCCATATTTCCATGTTACCGCTTTGCTCAGCCTCTAACCCACCTTTTCCTAGCAAACCGTTGTTTGGCTATGTTACCGCTTTGCTCAACCCCTCTTATAGCGTTGTTAGTTGCAGGTGGAGATGAAGTTTGTTCCATGTTGGAACATGGATATTGTTGGGATATCATTATTATATCTTGTTTACTTTAATGCACCTATATAATTGGTAAAGGGTGGAAGGCTCGGCCTTATGCCTAGTGTTTTGTTCCACTCTTGCCGCCCTAATTTCCATCATACCGGTGTTATCTTCCTTGTTTTTGTGTTCCTTACGCGGTTGGGTGTTATGGGAACCCCTTGACAGTTTGCTTTGAATAAAACTCCTCCAGCAAGGCCCAACCTTGGTTTTACCATTTGCCTACCTACCACCATATACCTTCCCTTGGGTTCTACAGACTCAAGGGTCATCTTTATTTTAAGCCCCCCCGGGCCAGTGCTCCTCTGAGTGTTGGTCCGAACAAGAGTCCTTTGCAGCACCACCTCCGGGAAACTCGAGGTTTGGTTTTAGTTGTACGGAGCGCTCATCCAGTGTGCCCTGAGAACGAGATACGTGCGACTCCTATCGCGATTTGTCGGCACATCGGGCGGGTTTGCTGGTCTTGTTTTACCATTGCCGAAATGTCTTGTAACCGGGATTCCGAGACTAATCGGGTCTTCCCGCTAGAAATGTCTTGTAACTGGGAACCTCGTTAAACATTTTCAAAATCCCCAAAAACCTAACAGAAAAAAAGTTACGGGGCTTCTAAGATCCGGAGGCAAAAAAATTCAAAAAAATACAAACTTACTAGTGGCGCAGCGTATGCTAGGTGCGCCGCTAGTAACAGAAAGAAAAAATTGGTTTTGGAAAAAAAATTTGAATTATTTTTCAAAATATGATACGTAATATGATCGGGAAGTTTGAAATATTTTATCAAAATTTCATCATACTCATGAACATGAACAAAGTCCTAGATATCAGCAAGGTTTAATAGGATTGATATGATTGATATATCAACAAGTGCCTGTGAAGTGAGGTGGTGCTGGGGTTGGATAGAACTATGAAGTTAAGCGTGCTTGTGCTGGAGTATGTGAGGATGGATGACCTTTCGGGAAGTTTGACCACAGAGAGCGATTTGACCTGAGATTAAGCATATTGACTCGAGATTAAGCCATAGTGACCCGAGATTAAGAAACAAATGAAAAAAAATTGATTTTTTTTAAAATGAAAAAAAATGAAATTTTTTTATTACTAATGGCGCATTTCTATGTGGTGCACCATTACTAAGTCAGATAGTAATGGCGCACCTCTAGGCATACTAATGGCGCACTACTGGTGCGCCATTAGTATCTGGTATACTAATGGCGCACCAGTGGTGCGCCATTAGTAAAAAATACTAGTGGCGTGCTACTAATGGCGCACCAGTAGTGCGCCATTAGTAGGAAAAACTGGTGCGCCATTAGTAGGCCTTTTCCTAGTAGTGATAAATGTTGAACCTCTTGGCTTCTGTGCCCAATAAGGGCTATCGCCCACGTGTCGAATGAATACGAGGCGCCAGGGTTTTTACATTCGCCCCCCTATCTAGATAAATAAATTGTATATTAAAGGGATGGGGATTCTTAGATCCGATCCATATCATCCTCCCCCAGCGAGAATTCATCAGAGCATGCTTCGGAAAGATCCATTCAAGCATGGCCGACCTCCGCAGCTCCTCCTCCCGCCCCCGTAGCCCTAAGCCTGGTGATTGGGAGAGGTGTTCAGTCCTGCACAGTTGATTAGTCAAGCTGCAGACTAAGGGATTTCTCCCTCCGGTGTATATGGTGCCCGTTCGAGCCGGGCTCGCCACTTACAATGGTGGGGCGCAAGCGGAGAGCCTTCCTTGTCCCTCCATGGGAGAACGGGTCTACCTTGTTCCTTATTTACTAAGGGGACTCGGATTTCCAATTCATCCGTTCCTCCGCGGGCTCCTGGAGTTCTACGGCCTCCAATTACACAATCTCACCCCTACCTCCATTCTACATATCACCGGCTATGTTGCTCTCTGCGAGTTGTTCCTGGGCTGCGAGGCTCACTTCGAGCTATGGGAAAGGCTATTATGCCTTGTCCCTCGCACACAGAGGGAATCACTTTATCGTGTGGCCAGAGCTGAAATATGGCGCATCGCCGATACTGGATACCTGTTCGGTACCTCAAAGAAGCCGTCTGAAGACTGGCCTTCAGAATGGTTTTATATGGAGGACGTCCCCCTTCCGGACCCTGTTCGGCGGGGTCTTCCTGAGTTCAACAATGCTCCTCTGAAGAAGCACCGAAGTTGGCACCCACGGAGCCCCCAGGCGGAAGACAACGGAGAAGTACTCTATCTAATGAACCGGATAAAAGCACTAGCTCGATCAGGATTGACAATAATCGAAGTTATCTCAATTTGCATAATGCGGGGAATGCAACCACTTCAATATCGTGGGCACCCCTTGTGGTGTTATAACGGGGCGGATGAGGCCACCCGCTGCGGGTGTAAGGGTCCGGACAATGCTTCCGCTCTAGCGAAGATTCTGTCCGAATTATTCAAGGGTGAGGAAGAGGAGTTCACCCAAATAAAGCCACGGGATGGATTCTCCATGTACAATTCTCCAAGATGGGTAAGTTATATCCCCCTGCTCCCATTTTTCCCGCATTCTTAGTCGTAAGTATTCACCTTGCCACTTTGCGGTAGGAACTGGGAAAAGCCATAAAGGAGGTCAGCAGCCATTCTCCACAACCAGAGGACCCAGACCGGGCCCTCGACTCTGGACTTGAAGAAGATCCGGTTATCTCCGTGGAACTGATAGACCGACAGTTCTATCAGTTAAGCTGCGATAATGCCCTGGTGGCCATTACGGCCGACTATCCCGGACTGCTCCTTGCATCGCAGGTAAGAAAAATCAAAAAGTCCCAACTCCGAAACTAGGATCCCCTTTTAGGCACTTCACCCACCATATACACATGGCATCTTTTACAGGGAAGGCATTCGGGACGCCCTGCCGAACCCGCAGCAACTCGCCAACAAGAGGCACCAAGGCCGGGTAAGCCAAAAAGGAAGGCGGTCAAGACGGAGACGCCGGCGCAAAGGTATAGGAAAACCCCCGCTCCATGGTTGTCGTCTTTCTCAAAATGTAATGACGCCCGTGTTTCTTTAACAAAAAAAATGCTCGCCGGAATATGTCCGGCGATGCTGCCAATCAAGCTTCCACCAGTAGGGCACCAGGACCAGACATGGAGGCGGAAGCCGATATGGGGCAGGCGCCGGATAATCCCCCTACAGTGGATGCAGATAGTTTATCTGCTACAAACTCCAAAGTGGAAAGTGCCATGAATCATAGGCGTCTCCGGGTCGTCCTCCGCGACGCTTGTTTCTCACTAGAGGCGTTCGACGCCTTTAATTCTGGAGAGGCGTACCTCCATGCTGCTCAAGATGGTCTAGCCAGAGCCACGGATCAGAATGTAAAGGATGTATGGGTGAGTAAATCTGGCGATTTATATGTATCAGTAGCCCCTGAGACTTTAAATAGTTAGCAGAACGGATTTAAGGATCATATTTAATGTGCAGGTTCTTACAGAGAAGAATACTAGGATGTCCCAGGAGCTGGAGGAATGCAAGGCCCAACTGCGGGCCGGTCTTGCCGCATTGCAGGAACAGAAAAAGCCTCCCGCTGGTAACATTTACTTTAAAGAGTGATGGTTACCATATAGTGTGCGGCATAGCTGCGGTTCTAACAACGGATGTTGCAGATGAATCCGGGGAGAATCCGGAGGACCAACATGTTATACGACAGCTAGAAGCTGGCAAACGCGTGCTGACTGAGGTTAGGCGGGAGAAAAACAATCTCCAAGATGCCAATGTTAAGCTGAGCATTGAACTAAAAGACGTTCAGGGCCAGCTTGCAGAATCCGAGAAGGAGAATAAGCGGCTTCGGCGCGGCATTTTCAGTAAGTGCTTGAATGAATCCTGTTAAAGGAGTTCGGCGAAGAAGTCGACTAACAGTGTTATGTTTGTAGGTATGCTGACGGGCCGTCCCGTGGAGGAAATGCCCGGGCCTACGGGTGATCTTCTGTCCGAGCTGTCAAATCTGCAAGAACAAGTTCGGCAGGTGATGCAGGGTGTTGCCCAGGCCTTGTGGCTGTCCGTCTCCCTGCCAGAAGGCGTTCCAGAGCTTGCGGAGAAGCTGAAGGGAGCACGGCGGTGCTTCCGATTATGGAAGATATCAGCCTGCCGACAGGGTGCCAGGGAAGCATGGGCCATGGTGAAGACGCGGTATACCAAGGCAGACCCAAATCACATGGCCGAGGTCGGACATGTGGGGCCTGACGGAAAAGAGATCCCCGTTAGCTTAGTTTATGGGCAAGTAGAATTAGCCGCAAAGTATTCCGAACAGGATTGTTAGCTAGACTGCCTATTGGATGGTATAGAGGAGTTTAGTCAGTCTGCATGACTATGTAATTAAAGTGACATGTATAATGCCTTCTAACCGGATTGTAGATCATTTGTCGTTGCGGACCTTTTCGCTTCAACCTCCGGGCCCAATAGTCCGGAGTGAATCCGAATACCCGCTGAGTTATATAAAAACCGGGGTATGCGTGGAGACCAGGCGTAGGGGTCATTAGTGCTTTATCAGACAAGTGCCCAACTAGTTATGTTATATTACATGGGTAGTAAGAAACATCTTCAAGGGAGAATAGTTCCGTTAAGGGTTCCTTTCCCTGGGTAAGGATGCCCTAAAGTGCATGTCCGGACTGCGATAGGAAACGCAGAAAAAACATCTGGGGGCAGATATGGACAATAAATAAAAATCATCTTTTGTTCACCGACCGAATATACCCTTAAGAATGCTAGCTTTCGGCTTCACCCAGTCTAAGGTACACATCCGGCTGACCCGGCAGTAACAATCGCAGAGGTGCTCCCCTTATGCCCTAGCCGAATTAACGGGAACGTAGGGCATAAATACAAGAGCCAGGCAACCCAGCTTGGCCAAAACTTAAGTCATATCGATGCATATAATGGTGAAAAAAGGCACATGCGGAAGTATAACACATGTGTTGTGCATGAGGCCCAGATAAATAATTTAAGCTTCTGTGAAAGAAGCCCCCAGGTATGAAGACTGCGGCTAGCGCATCTGTAATGTACAAGCGAGGCACAAGGTGACCCTTGAAGGCCTAGAGAAATAATAAAAGAAGGAAAGAGAGAGAAACAAGACAGGTGATGTATATGCATAAAATGGACAAAGGGAGCGGACTAACATAGAGTCTGGTGCTAGGTGTAGAATCTTCGGAGCCTGGCCGCGTTCCATGGGTTCAACTCGAGTCGACTAGTCGATGCATCCCGCAGTCAGTACGCTCCACCGGTCAGAACTTGGGCAATAATGAAAGGACCTTCCCATTTGGGCTCGAGTTTGTTCTTTTTCTTATCCGGCAGGAGTAGAACTAGTTTGCCAATGTTATAAGTTTTGGCCCGTACTTCTCTGCTTTGGTATCTGCGAGCTTGTTGCTGATAAAATGCGAAATGGGCTTTGGCTACGTCGCGCTCCTCTTCTAGGGTGTCCAGATTGTCCTGCCGATCGAGCTCGGCTTCTCTTTCTTCATACATGCGCACTCGAGGTGAGTCATGAATTATGTCACAGGGCAAGAATGCCTCTACGCCGTACACCATAAAGAAGGGTGTATATCCGGTACTACGATTCGGCGTGGTCCGTAGCCCCCAAAGTATGGAGTCGAGCTCCTCTACCCAGTGCGTGTTATACTCCATTAAGGAGAGCACTAATCTTGGTTTAATGCCGCTCATTATAAGACCGTTTTCTCATTCGACTTGACCGTTGGTTTGTGGGTGATAGACTGAAGCATAATCGAGCTTGATGCCCATTTTGCTACACCAGAGTTTTACCTTGCCGGCCGTGAAGTTCGTGCCATTATCAGTGATGGTGCTGTGGGGGACGCCATAACATTGTACAACCCCGGATATGAAGTCTATCATCGGTCTGGATTCGACTATTTTAACAGGTTTGGCCTATATCCATTTGGTGAATTTATCCACCATGACCAATAAGTATTTTTTCTTGTGGGTTCCCCCTTTAAGGGGTCCGACCATGTCAAGCCCCCAGACTACAAAGGACCATGTAATGGGGATTGTTTGGAGGGCGGTGGGAGGCATGTGGCTTTGATTTGCAAAGAGCTGGCAACCGGCACAACGTTGGACCAAGTCCTGTGCATCTTCTCGGGCCGTTGGCCAATAGAATCATGTATGGAAGGCCTTGCTTACAAGAGCCCGGGCTGTGGTGTGATGACCGCCGAGTCCGGCGTGAATTTCTGCCAAAAGATTCCACCCTTCCACTTCGGAGATGCACCTTTGAAGGACTCCGGTAGTACTTTTTTTGCACAACTCTCCCTCACGGACCCTGTAGGCCTTGGATCGCCGCACTATGCAGCGTGCCTCATTTTGGTCCTCCGGAAGTTCCTGTCTAGTTAGGTAGGCCAGGAATGGTTCAGTCCACGGGGCAATAATGGCCATTATTTCGTGGACTGACGGTGTTATTTCGGTCGCGGGGCCTCCGATTGTGTCAGAGAGTTCGGTATCGGGTATTTTGGCCGGGTCTGGACTATTGTTACCGGTGTCCCCTTCCCATACTACGGATGGTTTAAACAGCCTTTCCAAAAATATGTTGGGGGGACTGCATCGCGTTTTGTGCCGATGCGGGCGAGGATATCCGCTGCCTGATTGTTTTCCCGAGCCACATGGTGAAATTCGAGCCCCTCAAACCGAGCTAACATTTTTAGGACGGCGTTTCGATAGGCCGCCATTTTCGGATCCTTGGCGTCAAAATCTCCATTTATTTGGGATATTGCAAGGTTTGAATCCCCACGCACCTCCAAGCGTTGAATGCCCATGGAGACTGCCATCCGAAGACCATGCAACAGAGCTTCGTATTCGGCTGCATTGTTGGAGTCTATATAAAATATTTGCAGTATGTACTGAACAGTATCTCCGGTTGGGGACATCAGGACGACGCCAGCCCCTAGACCAGCCAGCATTTTAGAACCGTTGAAGTGCATTTTTCCAATTGGAGTATGCGCAGTACTCTTTAGGGAGTTTGGCCTCCGTCCATTCGGTGATGAAGTCAGCCAATACTAGCGACTTGATGGCTCGTCGAGGTTTGTATGTTATGTCGAACAGGAGGAGCTCAATGGCCCATTTGGCAATCCGGCCTGTAGCGTGGTGGTTGTTTATAATATCATTAAGTGGCACTTCCGAGGCTACTGTAATCGAACACTCTTGAAAGTAGTGTCGCAGCTTCCGGTATGCCATGAATAACGCATATGCTATCTTTTGATAATGTGGGTACCGTGATTTGCATGGAGTGAGGACAGTGGATACATAGTATACCGGCTTTTGAAGAGGGAATTTTTGTTCGTCTGCTTCTCATTCGACAACGAGCACTGCGCTGACAACTTGATGAGTTGTTTCTATGTACAACAGCATTGGTTCACCAATGTTTGGTGCGGCCAGGATTGGGTTGGTTGCCAAAATGGCCTTTATTTCTTCCAGTCCGGCTGTGGCCGTGGCCGTCCACTCGAAGTGTTCGGTGCGCCGAAGGAGGCGATAAAGGGGTAAAGCCTTTTATCTAAGCGGGAGATAAAGGGGCTTAGAGCCGCCACGCATCCAGTTAACTTCTGGATTTGCTTGAGGTCTGTTGGGGTAGCCAACTGTGACAAAGCTGGGATTTTGGCCGGATTAGCCTCAATACCTCTACTGGAGACAATCAAACCCAGGTGCTTTCTGGCTGGTGCGCCAAAAACGCATTTTTCTGGAT
This sequence comes from Triticum dicoccoides, assembly GCF_002162155.2. Taxonomy (NCBI): domain Eukaryota; kingdom Viridiplantae; phylum Streptophyta; class Magnoliopsida; order Poales; family Poaceae; genus Triticum; species Triticum dicoccoides. The sequence goes on along the minus strand of NC_041390.1, from coordinate 247,465,518 downwards.
TGAGCTTGATGTCGTATGTTCGGAGGTTGTCGAATGTGAGCCTCAAGTCGTCTATCAAAGATTCGACGTGTTTGGTTTTAACAACCACATCGTCTACGTATGCCTCTACTGTTTTGCCGATTTGTTTCTCCAGACATGTCTGAATCATGCGCTGATATGTTGCACCGGCATTTTTGAGCCCAAAAGGCATTGTGTTAAAATAGAAGGGACCGTATGGTGTGATGAATGCCGTTGCGGCTTTGTCGGACTCCACCATCTTGATTTGGTGGTAACCAGAGTATGCGTCGAGGAAACACAATGACTTGTGTCCTGCAGTAGCATCAATGATTTGATCGATGCATGGGAGGGGGAAGGGATCCTTTGGGCAAGCTTTATTGAGGTCTTTGAAATCGACACAAAGGCATCAGGATTTGTCCTTCTTTGGTACCATCACCAGGTTTGCTAGCCAGTCCGGGTGTTTTATTTCTCTGATGAATCCGGCCTCCAATAACTTGGCTAGTTCCTCTCCCATGGCTTGTCTCTTGGGTTCGGAGAAACGCCGGAGAGCTTGTTTGACCGGCTTAAATCCCTTTAGGATATTGAGGCTATGCTCGGCCAGCCTGCGTGGGATTCCTGGCATGTCTGAGGGATGCCAGGCGAATATGTCCCAGTTCTCGCACAGGAACTCTCGTAGTGCGGCGTCCACAACGGGGTTTAACTGTGCTCCGATGGAGGCTTTTTGTAGGGTCCGTTGGGTGGACTTGAAATTTGACTATTTCATCCGTTGGTTTAAAAGAGGTGGACTTGGATTGCTTGTCAAGTATCACGTCGTCCCTGTCCACTGTAGAGCGTAGCGTGGTTAATCCCTCGGCCGAGAGGGCTTCGGATAATGCCTCGAGGGCCAGTGCGGATGTTTTGTTTTCGGCGCGGAGTGGTGTGTCCGGATCACTGGTGAGAGTGATGATTCCGTTGGGCCCGGGAATTTTGAGCTTCATGTACCCGTAATGGGGTACGGCTTGGAAGATTGTGAACGCCTCCCGTCCTAAAAGAGCGTGATAACCACTGCTGAACGGGGCCACTTGGAATGTGATTTCTTCGGACCTGTATTTATCCGGCGTGCCGAATACCACATCTAGTGTGATTCTCCCAGCACAGCGTGTTTCCCGACTGGGTATGATTCCTCTAAAGGTTGTGCTACTTTGCTCAATGCGGGTCCAGTCTATTTCCATCTTTTGAAGAGTTTCCTCATAGATGAGGTTTAATCCACTGCCGCCGTCCATGAGTACTTTGGTGAGTTGAAAGCCGTCCACGATTGGACTGAGGACCAGTACGGCTGGTGCTCGGGCTGTTCAGAATTTAGGTTCGTCACTGGCATTGAAGGTAATAGCCGTGTCACTCCATGGATTTACTGCCGCTATGTGGTAGATTTCGGCCATGCTTCGAAGTGTTCACTTGCGCCTACTATTTGACGCGAAGGTCTCAAATACTGTTAACACCGTATTGTTATCCACAGGATGGTGCTCTGTGGTATTCGGGATAAGAATATCCTCACCACTTTTGGCCACATTCCGGAGTATCCAACATGCTCTAAGGTTGTGCGTTGGTATTGTATTCGTTGTGCTGTGAATTTTGCAGGGTCTGTTGAGCCATCCCTCCAGTACGGTTCCATGCCCTGTAGAGGGTTTTTGCTTTTTAGTAGTTAACCCGGGTGTATTGTGATAATACACCCTTTTATTTTGGACTGGGTTTGTATTCAGGGCCGGATTATCCCAAAAGTTTGTTTTGGTTTTCCAGGCACTTTCCATCACACAGTACTTTCGTACTATGGACGCCAAGTCAGCAAAGCGTGTTATCTCACGGCGATTTATGGCGTTAAGGATTCCCTTGTCCGTGCGATTATTGCAGAAAAATAGGATTGCGTCTTCCTTGCGGTAGTCCTTAACCTTGTTTATCGCAAGGAGGAATCTGGCCCAATAGTGATGTACTGTTTCCTGGGGCTCTTGCCTGATGTGGGAAAGTCCGCTTATGTTTGGGTGGGTGGGTGGAATTGAATCCGAACCCTTACCCGATCTGGGATCCAGGGGTCGAGGAGTTTCCAATTTTGGAAGTTCCGGTTCCGGGGTGTTACCCGATAATCCTGGTCCGCTACCTGACTCTAAGTTCAGGGATTGAATGTTTTCCTCCCGCGAACGGGCGTCTGGCTCGGAGAGCTCGGGAATCCGGACATAGTTGGTCTTCAAGATAGAGCAAAGGTCACCGCATTGTTCCTCCACCACTGCAATATGATGGGTGACCGGTGGAGCGTTAATCTCCCTTTGATCGGGTTTAAGCCCAATCCGATCATAGTCTGTAGCGACTCCCAAGGCGGCGTTGCGATCCAAGAGCTCATTTAAGGACGCGAGCTCCATTGGATCCATCTGTTCGGCGAGTGCCGGTCTGACGTGGAGGCTGTTTTCGATGACTCGAGAAGTCATCATCGGCGCGGGTGCCGAACAGGCGGTCATGATGAAACCGCCTAGCCAGAGAGTTTAGCCGACAGCCAAAGCTCCCCCAACAGTAGTACCGTCTTTAAAGACGAGACGATACATCCTTCCTTCTGGCGACGGCACAGAGGAACTCTCAATGAAAGCACCAATGTCGGTGTCAAAACCGGCGGATCTCGGGTAGGGGGTCCCGAACTGTGCGTCTAAGGCGGATGGTAACAGGAGGCAGGGGACACGAAGTTTTACCCAGGTTCGGGCCCTCTTGATGGAAGTAAAACTCTACGTCCTGCTTGATTAATATTGATGATATGGGTAGTACAAGAGTAGATCTACCACGAGATCAGAGACGCTAAACCCTAGAAGCTAGCCTATGGTATGATTGTATGTTGTCCTACGGACTAAAACCCTCCGGTTTATATAGACACCGGAGAGGGCTAGGGTTACAAAAGGTCGGTTACAAAGGAGGAGATATACATATCCGTATTGCCTAGCTTGCCTTCCACGCCAAGTAGAGTCCCATCCGGACACGAGACGAAGTCTTCAATCTTGTATCTTCATAGTCCAGCAGTCCGGCCAAAGGATATAATCCGGCTGTCCGGAGACCCCCTAATCCAGGACTCCCTCAGTAGCTCTCGTGATATTGCTGATTTGAGGGACTTAGAATTTCACCAAGTCATGTCCCTACTGTTGTTTCTATGCCATGTATTCATGTTGTTACAGAGAGATCCATGCTTGTTTTGAGTATCTTCAGTAAGGTTGATTTTGACATATGGTTATGCTCTATCCATCCATGACCCTGTTTTCAATTATGGAGTGCCCTAGCATGTCTCAATCCTGCTCCACTTTTGCTATAAAATGTTCCTGGCAGATTGTTTACATGCTAATCAATTTTGCCAAGGTTGTTGTAGTTGATCCATGCATGCTATGAGCTTGTTCTTGCTTTGGTTAGCTTCATGATCATGTTTTCTTACTGGTAGTATGCTTAGTTTGTCATGCAATGCTTTGTGATGAGTGAATCGAGCTCGCAAAGAGGCCTTCATAAGTCTGTTTATGCCATGCTCAGTTTTCTACCAAGTCTGAATCTGTTAACGAAACTTGCTATGTTTACATGTGTGCCATCATATCTTTTGATCTTGTTTGGCTTATTATCATTAAGGGACTTTTGTTCTATGCTTTGAGTAGATTCATGCCATGCCTTTGTTTGCTATGATCTGTTCCTATAGCATGTTGTTTGCTTGCTCTAAACATTGCTTCCTGATGTTAATTCCTGACATGTTATTTTCACCAAGTGTGTGATGCTGATATCTTTTGCACTTTTGCCATGCTTGTTTGAACCTGCTATTGTGTCAATTAGCCGTAGCTCAGTGTTCATCTTTTGTCAAGCATCTTGAGTAGAACACTGTCATGTGCTTTGTTGCTATGTTGGAGTGCAGTAGCTTAGTTTCCTGTTGCATTCTAGATGGCATCATGCTGTTAATCACAGAATTGTGCCATTCTTGTTTTGCTTGCCATTTGCAAACCGTGCATTCGATTCTGGTGATCTTTATATTGATTTCGACCGAAATCATCTCATCTTTCCAGCGGAACACTTGGCTTGCCAAGTTGATGCCTTGTTCAATCTTTCCTTTCTGAAGCACGCATATGCATTGCATATCACATCCCGCTGGTCATGCCATGTTTTGCATCATGTTGCTTGCGCATTGCACCATGGTTGATTGTGGTTTCCTTTACTTGTGTTCTTGCCTTGGGTAGAGCCGGGAGACGAGTTCGTGTTCGAGGAACTCCTTGAGTACGCTTACAAGGATCAGGCTTTCGTCAACTCGGAGAACTTTGCAGGCAAGATGACCATACCCTCGAAATCACTTCTATCTTTGCTTTCTAGTTGCTTGCTCTATTGGTATGCCGCGATACCTACCACTTGCTATATCATGCCTCCCATATTGCCATGTCAAGCCTCTAACCCACCTTTTCCTAGCAAACCGTTGTTTGGCTATGTTTCCGCTTTGCTCAGCCCCTCTTATAGCGTTGTTAGTTGCAGGTTGAGATGAAGTTTGTTCCATCTTGGAACATGGATATTGTTGGGATATCGTTATTATATCTTGTTTACTTTAATGCACCTATATACTTGGTAAAGGGTGGAAGGCTCGGCCTTATGCCTATTGTTTTGTTCCACCCTTGCCGCCCTAGTTTCCATCATACCGGTGTTATGTTCCTTGTTTTTGCGTTCGTTACGCGGTTGGGTGTTATGGGAACCCCTTGACAGTTTGCTTTGAATAAAAATCCTCCAGAAAGGCCCAACCTTGGTTTTACCATTTGCCTACCTACCACCATATACCTTCCCTTGGGTTCTACAGACTCAAGGGTCATCTTTATTTTAAGCCCCCCCGGGCTAGTGCTCCTCTGAGTGTTGGTCCGAACTAGAGTCCTTTGCAGCGCCACCTCAGGGAAACTCGAGGTTTGGTTTTAGTTGTACGGAGTGCTTATCCGGTGTGCCCTGAGAACGAGATACGTGCGACTCCTATCGGGATTTGTCAGCACATCGAGCGGCTTTGCTGGTCTTGTTTTACCATTGTCGAAATGTCTTGTAACCGAGGTTCCGAGACTGATCGGGTCTTCTCGCTAGAAGGAATATCCTCCGTTGACCGTGAGAGCTTGTGATGGGCTAAGTTGGGACACCCCTAGATGGTTTTGAACTTTCGAAAGCCGTGCCTGCGGTTATGGGTAGATGGGAATTTGTTAATGTCTGGTTGTAGAGAACTTGAAACTTAACTTAATTAAAATGAATCAACCGTGTCTGTAGCCGTGATGGTCTCTTTTCGGCGGAGTCCGGGAAGAGAGCACGGTCTCATGTTATGCTTGAATGTAAGTAGCTTCAGGATCACTTCTTGATCACTATTAGTTTCGCGACCGTGCTTTGCTTCTCTTCTCGCTCTCATTTGCGTAAGTTAGCCACCATATATGCTAGTGCTTGCTGCAACTCCACCTCACTTTCCTCTCCTACCTTTAAGCTTAAATAGTCTTGATCGCGAGGGTGTGAGATTGCTGAGTCCCCGTGACTCACAGATTACTTCCCAAACAGGTGCACGTGCGGATGATGCCAGTACAGGGGACGCTACCGAACTCAAGTGGGAGTTCGACGAGGATTCGGGACATTACTATGTGTCTTTTCCGGACGATCAGTAGAGGAGCCCAGTTGGGGCGATCGGGGATCTAGCATTTGGGGTTGTATTTATTTATGTTGGTTTCGTAGTCGGACCTTGATTGTATTTTGGATGATGTAATGCTATATTTATGTATTGTGTGAAGTGGCGATTGTAAGCCAACTCTTTATCCCTCTCTTATTCAGTACATGGGACGTGTAAAGATTATCCCTCTTGCGACATGCCTACTATGCGGTTATGCCTCTAAGTCGTTCTACGACACATGGGAGATATATCCGCATCGTGGGTGTTACACTGCCCGTCTGACAAAAGGCTGGCGCGTGCCGCAGTGCCCTCATTGTTTCCCTTCGTCTTGCTCCAGATCCCCTTTCTTGCTCCTCTCGCCCCAAGAAACCTCCGACCTACTAGGCATTCTCCCTGAGATCGCATCTGATGGCGCCCGACAAGGCCAAGGCCTCGCGCGCCTCACCCGCCTGGTATGAGCCAGCCTTGAGCGTGCCCACCGTCTCAGAGGAGAATCTCCCCGCCGCGTGCCGGATGATGGTCGGTGATGATGACGAGGGAAGAGTAGTGGCGCTGCGGGCCGGCTCCGCCAAGCCGGAGGCTCCGGGTAGCACCTTTCGTCCCTTCTTCCTGAACAGCGTGTTCACGGGGCTGGTTCCTCCCTTTTCTGATTTCTTCTACGCCATGCTCAGCCAGTATGGCCTCCATGCTCTTCACCTCCATACCAACTCTGTTCTCCTCCTATCAATTTTTGCCTACTACTACGAGGCATTTGTGGGGATGATGCCATCCATGGCACTATTGTGCCATTTCTTCTACCTTCGGATCAAGGACGGCCACTACTCGGGATGTGTCAATTTCGTCGCAGCTAATAGCACCAACGCAATCTCGAAGCCGGAGAAGAAGGATGATGGCTTCAGGAACAAATGGGTCCTTATGGATGCCAAGAGCTCCTACCCCCGGCTGTCGCTGCCGACCGGGATGCCTTCTTCTGATGAGAGTTGGCTCAGCGCGAAGCTCTCCGACCACCGGGCGAAGCATGTGCTGGAGAGGATGGCCGCTGACCTGAAGCCCGACGATCCAAGGGCGCAGAAGCTAACAGGGGCCATGATTCTCATGGAGTTTCTGGCGCAGCGCCTGGCCCCGCTTTAGGCACATTTGCGCCCCCTTTGGAAGCTCTAGGACGAGGGGGACGACCTCCGCCTACGCCCTAACTCTCTGTCCGACGAGGAGCTAGAAGCTGCCCTACGACTTTTGGTCGGGGAGGACCAGGGATTTCTGCCGGACTAACATCTTCTGTTGTACCGCCATGCTGACGTGGCAGAGATCACCACCGCCATGCCTGTCTTCAATGAATACGGGCTTGTGCCTCCGGTGCCCTCCGAGGTCCTGGTGGCGGCGACTCCGGTGGTGGTGTCTTCCGGTGACTATGATGAGGAGGAGTAGCGGGACTCGGAGGCGACCCGGGAGGGGGCAGGGGAGACTTCCCCTCAGCGTAAGGACGACCTCCTTCATGCCTTGCCTGACGACGACGACGCTGATGACCACCCGGTGAGGGACGTCCTGCCCTCCGCTGGTGTCTCCACAAGGTCTCAGGTTACCCCCTCGAAGAAGCCGCTGGCTGGGGTCCTGACGAAGAGCCAGTTGGCCATAATCTCCCGAGGCGACACTCCTTAGATCCCCGCTACGGTGCCCCAGGCTGTGATGCCTATGGGCTTCGTGGTCCTGAAGAGGCCGAGGGACTACGCCGTTGTGGACCAGTAAGTGCCTCGTCCTGATTTCGTTCTCGCTCTTGCTTTTGACGCCCTTCCTTGCTCCGCCAAGCCAACGTCAGCGGCGAACAAGAAGAAAGAAGGGGCGCCCGTGACTTCTATGACCCAGCGGCCTGCCGCGGCCGCGCCTCTTCCTGCGCGAAAGGGTGGTGACGGCCCCCATGCCTCTCCAGCTCGGTCCTCCTCGCGAGGCCTGGTGGACCGGCCTCAAGAGACGGAGATCTCCACCGCCAAGCCAGCTCCAGAGGTACCTACCCCAGCTCGCCCGCCGATGTTTCAATGGCTCAGGACCCCTTGGTTCCTTCTTCCACTGCTACCAGCGTGCAAGTCGCGGCGTTAACGCTGCCTCCTCCTCCTGCTGTTATGCCGCTGGCCCTTGATCCTTCCAATGCACCTGATGTTCAGGGGGAGGCTCTTTCCGTGCTGACCCGTCTGCGGGATGATCTTCAAGGCGTCGACCGTCGCTTGGTGGCGGGGCGCCTGGAGCTGGTCTCGAGTTGGTTGCACTCTGACGCGTCTGTTAGGGCGTCGTTGGGCATGGCCGTGGCAGCTTCCGAGGAGGACAAGCAAGCTGCTGACCAAGCCGCGGCTGCCCGTGAGGTGGCGCTGAAGGACACCGAGGCTTCCAAGGGGCGCTGCCGGTCGATGGAAGCCAAGATGGAGACCATGCGCAACGAGCGCACGGCCGAGGCCCGCGGTCGCATGGCAGAGGAGGAGAAGATGAAGGCCTGAGAAGATGTCGTCACCAATCATGACACCGAGCTGGAGCAGTCAGCGAGGGCGCAAGCCGCAGAACGCAGCCGCTTGGACGAACTGGAGAAGAAGGTGGCAGCGGAGAAGACCCAGCCGGAGGCCAAAGTGAAGGTTCTTGCCGAGGACTGAGTGGCCTTCAAATCTTTCGAGGAGAGGTCCCGTGCGGTGCTGCAGAGTTTCTATGAGAAGGGCTTGGAGAAGCCGCTGGCGACCGATGACGAAGGCCCTGCCCAGCTGCTCCATCATCTTATCATGGAGCTGGAGGGTGTTGCCGACGGAATTGGTCCCCTGGTGGAGGGGGAATCCCGCGCGCTCTCCTCATCCGCCCTGAAGCGTGTCTTCAGCCATCTCTATATTCGTGACCCCGGCTTTGACCACGGCGGGCTGCTCGAGCCCATGGAGGAGGAGCGTTGCACAGCTGCAGCTGCAGCTTTGGAGGGCCAGGTGGAGGCCCTGCTAAAGAAGTTCCTTGACGTCGAGCCTGCTACTACCTCTTGAGCACTTGCGTTGGTTTTCCCTTGAAGAGGAAAGGGTGGTGCAGCAAAGTAGTGTAAGTATTTCCCTTAGTTTTTGAGAACCAAGGTATCAATCCAGTAGGAGGCTACGCGCAAGTCCCTCGCACCTACACAAAATAAATAAATCCTCGCAACCAACACGATAAGGGGTTGTCAATTCCTACATGGTCACTTACGAGAGTGAGATATGATATATATGATAAGATAATATTTTTGGTATTTTTATGATAAAGATGCAAAGTAAAATAAAAGCAATGAAAATAACTAAGTATTGGAAGATTAATATGATGAAGATAGACCCGGGGGCCATAGGTTTCACTAGTGGCTTCTCTCAAGAGCATAAGTATTTTACGATGGGTGAACAAATTACTGTTGAGCAATTGACAGAATTGAGCATGGTTATGAGAATATCTAGGTATGATCATGTATATAGGCATCACATCCAAGACAAGTAGACCGACTCCTGCCTGCATCTACTACTATTACTCCACACATCGACCGCTATCGAGCATGCATCTAGAGTATTAAGTTCGTAAGAACAGAGTAACGCCTTAAGCAAGATGACATGAGGTAGAGGGATAAACTCTAAACAGGAGCAAGACTCTTGCCTGCTCGTCCTACAGAACAGTTTGTAGTAATCTGTAGCTAGCGCAAGATCTGGAACCCCAAAAATTCTAAAATAAATGTCTGGACGTGAGTAATTTATCTATTAATCATCTGCAAAAAATAATTAACTAAATAGCACTTTCCAAATAAAAATGACAGTAGTTCTCGTAAGCACTAAAGTTTCTGTTTTTTACAGAAAGATTAAAAAGACTTTCCCCAAGTCTTCCCAACGGTTCTACTTGCCACAAACACTAATTAAACACAACCAAAACAGAGGATAGACAAATTACTTATTACTAAACAGGAGCAAAAAGCAAGGAATAAAAATAAAATTGGGTTGCCTCCCAACAAGAGCTATCGTTTAACGCCCCTAGCTAGGCATAATAAGCAAGGATAGATCTAGGTGTTGCCATAATAGTAAGATAGATCATTAAAACTCATTTCATATTCTCTATGTTCGACAGCAAGTTTTGTTTGAGGCAAGCAAAAGTAATCAATAGGGCTAAATTTAATGGGACAAAAGTCCCCAAGATCAACCTTGGGAGGTATAGGTTCCTCCTTTGGCCCTTCGTATTGCACAACCAATTCATCATTATAAGCATTCTTTTGACAGCACTTTGTGAGCCTATACTCAAGATAATATCCTAGTTCATTATTTCAAATGGCCAAATCATCATTATGTTCAGTAATTCTATCAACTAAAACATTGGTAGGAACCGTTTTTCTAAGATTTTCATTGAAGGCAACATAGTCTAGAGATTGAAAGCGCATTATTTCTTCTTGATGAAAAAGGATAGCCTCAATGGGAGGACGGCAAGCGTCCACCCTATAATGCACAAAGATTTCTTCAGCCTCTTTTATTATGAATCTAAACTCATGAGCCAAAAAGATAGTAGCGGCACGCTTAACAGAAGAATGCTCAATATTAGAAAATTCTAGGAAAATCCTTTGTATGCAAGGGTGTATGTGCGTAAATTGTCTTTGAAGTTCAAATACAAGCATGGCAATAGCGTCTTCAAGACTACTAGTTATATGAAGGATAGAACTACCCATGGAAGGTAAAGCACCGGCACAAGTAAAGAAATCTTAGATAACTCCTTTTCCAATAATATTACCACTTCCAATACGGAATTTTTTTTGTATGTAAGATAGGGAGTTCTTCAGCAGGAGCATCAGAATTTTTCATGATATTACTATTGTCCATATCGATAGTAATTTCCCCAATTTCAGAGATAACGATAGAAAGAGCGAGGGGCAAAAAGAGGCAAATAGAGGAAGAGATGGAGGATATATAGAGAGGGCGAATAAAACGGCAAGGGTGAAGTGGGGGAGAGGAAAACGAGAGGCAAATGGCAAATAATGTAATGCGGGAGATAAGGGTTTGTGATGGGTACTTGGTATGTTTGACTTTTGCGTAGACCTCCCCGGTGATGGCGCCAGAAATGGCTCGTTGATGGGATATAAAATTTTGACTTGAATTTGCGTGAGCCTCCCCGGCAACGGTGCCAGAAATCCTTCTTGCAACCTCTTGAGCACTTGTGTTGGTTTTCCCTTGTAGAGGAAAGGGTGGTGCAACAAAGTAGCGTACGTATTTCCCTCAGTTTATGAGAACCAAGGTATCAATCTAGTAGGAGGCTACGCGTGAGTCCCTCGCACCTACACAAAACAAATAAATCCTCGCAACCAATGCGATAAGGGGTTGTCAATACCTACATGGCCACTTACGAGAGTGAGATATGATAGATATGATAAGATAATATTTTTGGTATTTTTATGATAAAGATGCAGAGTAAAGTAAAAGCAATGAAAATAACTAAGTATTGGAAGATTAATATGATGAAGATAGACCCGGGGGCCATAGGTTTCACTAGTGGCTTCTCTCAAGAGCATAAGTATTTTACAGCGGGTGAACAAATTACTGTTGAGCAATTGACAGAATTGAGCATAGTTATGAGAATATCTAGGTATGATCTTGTATATAGGCATCACGTCCAAGACAAGTAGACCGACTCCTGCCGGCATCTACTACTATTACTCCACACATCGACCACTATCTAGCATGCATCTAGAGTATTAAGTTCATAAGAACAGAGTAACGCCTTAAGCAAGATGACATGATGTAGAGGGATAAACTCGTGCAATATGATGAAAACCCCATCTTGTTATCCTTGATGGCAACAATACAATACGTGCCTTGCTGCCCCTACTGTCACTGGGAAAGGACACCGCAAGATTGAACCCAAAGCTAAGCACTTCTCCATTGCAAGAAAGATCAATCTAGTAGGCCAAACCAAACTGATAATTCGAAGAGACTTGCAAAGATAACCAATCATACATAAAACAATTCAGAGAAGATTCAAATATTGTTCATAGGTAAACTTGATCATAGACCCACAATTCATCGGTCTCAACAAACACACCACAAAAGAAGATTACATCGAATAGATCTCCACAAGAGAGGGGAGAACTTTGTATTGAGATCCAAAAAGAGAGAAGAATCCATCTAGCTAATAACTATGGACCCGAAGGTCTGAGGTAAACTACTCACACTTCATTAGAGAGGCTATGGTGTTGCTATAGAAGCCCTCTGTGATCGATGCCCCTCCGGCGGAGCTCCGGAAAAGGCCCCAAGAGGGGATCTCGTGGATACACAAAGTTACGGCGGTGGAATTAGGGTTTTGGCTCAGTATCTGATAGTTTGGGGGTACGTAGGTATATATAGGAGGAAGAAGTACGTCGGTGGAGCAACAAGGGGCCCACGAGGGTGGAGGGCGCGCCTGGGGGGGTAGGCCTGCCCCTACCTCCTGGCATCCCTGTTGGTTGCTTGACGTAGGGTCCAAGTCTCCTGGATCTTGTTCGTTCCAAAAATCACGTTCCCGAAGGTTTCGTTCCGTTTGGACTCCGTTTGGTATTCCTTTTCTTCGAAACCCTAAAATAGGCAAAAAAACAGCAATTCTGGGCTGGGCCTCCGGTTAATAGGTTAGTCCCAAAAATGATATAAATGTGGATAATAAAGCCCAATAATGTCCAAAACAGTAGATAATATAGCATGGAGCAATCAAAAATTATAGATACGTTGGAGACGTATCAAGCATCCCCAAGCTTAATTACTACTCGTCCTCGAGTAGGTAAATGATAAAAACAGAATTTTTGATGCAGAGTGCTACTTGGCATAATTTTAATGTAATTCTTCTTAATTGTGGTGTGAATATTCAGATCCGAAAGATTCAAGACAAAAGTTCATATTGACATAAAAATAATAATACTTCAAGCATACTAACTAAGCAATTATGTCTTCTCAAAATAACATGGCCAAAGAAAGTTCATCCCTACAAAATCATATGGTTTGGTCATGTTTCATTTTCGTCACACAAGAATGCTCTCATCATGCACAACCCCGATTACAAGCCAAGCAATTGTTTCATACTTTAGTAATCTCAAACCTATAAACTTTCACGCAATATATGAGTGGGAGCCATGGACATAGCACTATGGGTGGAATAGAATATAATGAGGGGGTTTATGTGGAGAAGACAAAAAAGGAGAAAGTCTCACATCAACGAGGCTAATCAATGGGCTATGGAGATGCCCACCGAATGATGTTAATGCAAGGAGTAGGGATTGCCATGCAACGGATGCAATAGAGCTATAAATGTATGAAAGCTCAACAAAAGAAACTAGTGGGTGTGCATCCAACTTGCTTGCTCACGAAGACCTAGGGCAATCAAAAATTATAGATACGTTGGAGACGTATCACCTACACCTCCAACCGACAATGCCGCTAATCTTGCGACCAAGGCCAATGATGCGTCCGACGGTGACGCTGCCCACAGGATGGCGCTTCCCGTCGACAGCGCCCAAGGTTGAAGACAAGGCTTTGTGGTGAAGGACGTCGCTCCTTGTCATTTTATTTTCCTATGAACTTCCTTGTGAAATGAGATGTGCCTCGTGGAGGCCTTAAAACTCTGCTTGATGTTTAAAAGGACAATATGTTGTGTAATAATTTATTTAGGTTGTGCGATTTCCTTCCCATTTGCTTGATGTTCTATGTGTGCAGGGCCCGACCCCGCGCATACCTCAGCCGCCGTTGGGCCGTCCGGATCACCAGGATGGCACCAAGGGGTGCGGGGCTACGTGGCCAGTTAGGATCATGAGTCGCGATGCTCAGGAGTCCCCCTTGACGTGCAAACGGCCTACAAGAAGGAAATGCAAAAATAGGCCTTAGGGTTCTATGTCGGCAGGGCCCGACCCCGTGCATACCTCAGCCGCTGTTGGGCCGTCCGGATCACTAGGACAGGACCAATGGGTGAGGGGCTACATGGCCAGTTAGGCTCCTGAGTCGCAATGCTCAGGAGTCCCCCTTGACGCTCAAACAGGCCTTCATACCTGCCCTCGCCGAGGTCCCGCTCTGGAGGGGTGCACGACGACCAGGTCTGAGGGACCTGGCAGGGCGGCGTACGCTAGGCGAGGCCTAAGCACAGCCCCCTCGCACGACTCTCCCAAGGGGGGAGCATTGCGGTGAGGCTGGACACTAAGTCGGGTGGCTCCCTGAGGTTGGTACGGCCATGGGGCCGCCCTTAGTTGTTTATCACTAGCGCGGAGTGTAGCGCTTCCACACTTGCACGGGCATAGCCGCTCCTCGACCGTGTCGACTACCAGCACAGAGCATGGTGCTTCCACTGGTGCGTGGGTGAGGGCTCCCTCTGAGTGGAGCCCCCGGGGCGTGTATAGCCCCACCCTGACATGTGGCTTGCACGGCAGGGCTAGACAAGGTGTGTCTGGCCAACCTTGAGCCAGCGCGGGACTCACGAGGACCTACCTCAAGGCGGGTTGTGTCAGGACCCCGATTCCAAGTCACAAAGATCTAGCCGGTAACACCTCATATCACTTTGCGGCCTCACGCACGGTATCCCACGGGTGTCGCCTTACCATGGCCCGGGACCGTTTGCGCCTTTTAGCTCACGTATATGATAGTGTCGCTAGCATCCATATGACAGAGAACCCGGGCCGACATGGCTAGTTATGAACCCAAAGCGGCACAGACCTATGGAGACAGGCATACATGAATCACATCGAGCATGTCGGTCATCAGCGATTGATTCCGGGCTGTAGCACTGGGCTAACAGGACTCCGGGGAACCCGGGCTGTAGCAGGCTAGGCAGGACTCCGGAAGTCACAGCGTGACATTTCCCCGAAGTGACAGACATAGGAACGAAGTGAAACACATGCCGGCCAGTCAAGTGTCCTGAATAGTAGTGCTAGGCTAGCAGGACTCCGGTGAACCGGGCTGTAGTGGACTAATATGGCTCGAGGAACACTAGACTACATTTCCCCATAAGAAAGGCTGCCAAGGATAAAAAACTAGATTGTTGGATCCCACTCATACCAAGCATTTCAATCATACACACAATATGCCCGATATGAGTACATACAACATGGCATCACAACAAAACTCTACAACTAAAGTACTTTATTTAAAGGCTCCAGGGAGCCATACATAACATGTTCATACAGATAGGGGTCACACGACCCAACGCTCAAGTCATACAAACATACAAGCACATGCGGAAGCAACTAGTCTAAGTACAGACTCTAGAAAGAAAGAAAGCTTCTCGAAGCCTGTCTATCTACATAGGGCCCTCCATGGCCAGGATCACCACCTGGGTGTCTAGTCACTTGTTGACGTCAAGGTCTACGTAGAACCCATCGGAGGGGGCGGTGTTGTCGTCTGAAAACAGTAATTAAGAAAACATGAGTACAAAGGTACTCAGCAAGTCTTACATCAGAACCTACTATACATGCTTATTCTCAAGAAGGTGGTGGGGTTAATTCAGCAAGCCAGCTTTGACTCTTGGCTAAGCTATCCTACGGAACTTCACCAGTAAAAATAGTTTTCGCACACGAGTCCACTACTCACCAACACAATACTCCACCGGGGATCCTCCCTCATCACCCTACGAGAGGGCCATCCTCGGTACTCACACTTATCTTGAGTCTTTTATTAGTACCCATTAACTTGTCTATGAACTGTATAGGCAACCAAGTAGTCCTTTACCGCGGACGCGGCTATTCGAATAGTTTTATACCCTGCAGGGGTGTACTTCTTCATACACGCTTTCACCACTTACCGCCGTTTACACGACATGTACTCGGCAACCTTCAAGCGGAAGCCCAGTGAGGGTGTCGGCCACGGCCTACCTAAACACTTAAGTCTCTAGTCCAGGTTTATCGCCTATCCAGGTTCCTTCCGCAGGGAGTCCGGCCGACGTTACCACATACGGCCCCGAACGATGTGAACAGGGATCCCGAGACACCAAACGGGTGACTCGGTACACCGTGCCACGGTGTATCTACCGCAACATAGCCCACCCCTAGGGTCAGCGCTACGCACGGACGCCAACACATAACCTACAAACACCAGAAACTATTTGCAACTCCTGGACAGAGTACTAGGGTGGTTAAGAAGCCGAGAGGGTCAATTAAGGATCCCAATGCATGGTAGTAGCTGAATCTTAAATCACACATACAGATCTCAGTTCTTAGGGATGGCCTCAATGAAACAACCCACCATGTACTCCTACATGGCCTCTCATCGATACCTTTACCAAAACATGTTCAACACATCCCTCACATTACCGGCATAAGCATTTCACTCTGGCCCATCACCCAGATGAACCAGACCTGACACAACTCTAAGCATAGTAGGCATGGCAAGGTAGGAATCACATACATGGCTCAATCAACTCCTACACATGCTAGTGGGTTTCATCTAGTTACTGTGGCAATGACAGGTCATGCAGAGGATAAGGGTTCAACTACCGTAGCACACAGCCGTTTGAATCGCGTTGTATTAATGCAGTAAACAAGAGTAGAAGCGAGAACATGGGTTTGTATCGGAATGATCAATGGTTGCTTGCCTGATGGAGTGGTAGTGGGATACTGCGCTTCAGTTGGATACTCGTGAATATCCTCGGAGGCAGAACCTACCATGAAGAACACATCGGAACACAATCAACACATGACGATATGCAACAATATGATGCATGCTATGACATGGCAATATGAATGTGTCTTGGCCTAATGCAAGCTATAACAGAAAGGAATGAACTCATTTGAATCAAAGATTCAAATATTAGCTCATTAAACATGGCCTTAATAGTGCATTTCCTTATTCTGCTTAAACAGCAAGGTAAACTTGTTTTGTCATGCATGAAACAATTACGAATGGATAGATTAAATTTTTCTGATCATTTTTCATATATAAATCTTTGCATTTGGAGCTATGGTTGATTTTCTATGATTTTTAGAAGTTTCAACTATTTTCTGGAAATTGCTGAATAAAAATAAATCCAGAAAATGCATTACTGCATTAGCATTGCGTCATGCTGACCTCAGCAGGTCAAAGGCGCCAGCCCAGGTCAAACCTGACTAGTGGGCCCCTTCTGTCAGCCTCTCAGCTAATTAACAGGATTAGATTAACAGGATTAGATTAACACTGATTTAATTAAAATTAATTAAAACTAATCCTAAATTAGATAGCAGACCGGCCCCACCTGTCATAGACTCAGGGGGGTCTACCTGGGCCCACCCAGGAGTCAAACTGGGTCAAACTCGCCGGCGACTCAACGCCGGCGAGGCCCGAGACGGTGGCGCAGCTCGGAAAACGCCCATAGGGCACAGACGAGGCCGTTCTTGGGCTCGTTGGAGAGCTCTTGCAGTCGCACATCTAGTGGTGGTGGAGGCCGGGCCTACGGTGGCCGGAGACGACGATGGCGAGCTCCAAGGCGGCGGCCGGAGTTCGGCCATGTGCGGGGACTGGGCTGCGGCGTGCAAACACGGAAACTGAAGCACTACGCGATGCGGCAAGCACGTTGCATAGCACGGGAGGACCAAATGGTCGCCGGAGCGACGCCGGCGACGAGCTCGAGCGGAGACGAGCTTCGGCCATGGTGGAACTATGGCCTAGAGGGTGCAAACGCATAGGAAAGAAGAGGGGAAAGGCGGCGGAGCTCACAGGGAGGTCGATGAGCAGCTCAGTGGGCTCGGGGGCGACCGGAGCAAGGCGAATCGATGAACGGCGTTCAGCGGGTACCGAGGTTGAAGACGATCCGATGGTGGCGATGCAGGGCCTCCGGCGATGCGTGGCTCGGTGGGGAGGGCGAGGGCGTCGCGGCGGAGCTTCTGGACATGTCAGAGAGGCGAGGGGGTGACGGAGAGCGCGACTATGGCAGTGAGACAGCGACAAGCTCGTCTGCCATGGTGCGGGAGAGGGTGAGGGAGACGAGGGGAGAGTGAGCGAGGATGAGAGGGGACGTGGGGGTCACGTGGCACCCCTAGGTGTCTCCAGGCGTCGGCGGAAGCAGGAGGTGGCCGGCGTGTGGCCGCGGGCGCCGGCCACGCGCTCCGCGTCCTTCTGGCGCGAGGAGGACGACGACTGGCAGAGCCAGTAGGCTGGGCCGAGCCAGGTGGCTGGGCCAGCACAGGTAAGGCCCGGGTGGGCTTCCCTCTTTCTCTCTCTCTCTTTTTATTTGTTTCTGTTTTTCTAATTAACTGCAACTGTTGGGCTTTAAATAAAATACTAAAACGTTTCCAAAAATACTGAAAATAATTGTGGGCTCTGTTTAGATTATTTCTGACAGCAAACATTTATTTCCAGGATTATTTGAGCATTTAAATTATTTTATAGCATTTAAATGCCCAAATTCAAATACTTATGATTTAATTAATGACCTTCTGTTGACCTAGAAAATTGTGCACCAATTTTGCCAGAGGTTTTAAGGAGGGTGAACTTTTTAGAAGGGCATTTCAGGTTCATTGAAAATAATTTTAGTAAACCCTAGTTGTTTACAGGGGGGTGTTGGGGGTTTCTGCTTTCCCCATTTCAAATTTAAGAGAAATTTAAACATGATGCACACTCTAATGCTTGAACTAGCTACGGTGTGACAACTCACCCCCACTCAAAAGAATCTCGTCCCGAGATTTAGGATCCTCCGGGAAGAAGGTGGGGTACTCAAGTCGAAGACGATCCTCCCTTTCCCAAGTGGCTTCTTTCTCGGAATGGTGTGACCATTGAACCTTGAGAAACTTGATATTCTGACGTCGAGTGGTACGCTCGGCCTGATCAAGGATACGAACGGGATATTCCCGATAGGAGAGGTTATCTTGTAGATCAAGCATTTCGTGGTCCACTCCACGGATAGGATCCGTGAAGCAACGCCTGAGTTGTGAAACATGGAAGACATTGTGAACTCTGGAAAGATGCGGAGGTAGTTCTAATTGGTAGGCAACTTCTCCTTGTTTGGCAAGAATGTGAAAGGGTCCAATGTAACAAGGGGCCAATTCGCCTTTGATACCGAAACGATGGGTTCCCTTTAACGGAGTAACCCGAAGGTAAGCCTTCTCATCGACTTCATAAGTCATAGGCTTATGTTTACGATCATATTGACTCTTTTGACGAGATTGGGCTATTTTCAATTTCTCATGAATAACGCGAACATGCTCTTCTGCTTCCTAAATCATATCCGGGCCAAAGAGTTGTCTTTCCCCGGTTTCTGACCAGTTAAGAGGCGTTCGACATTTTTGTCCATAGAGAACTTCGAAAGGAGCCTTGCCCAAGCTTGCTTGATAACTATCGTTATAAGCAAACTCCGCGAATGGAAGGCATTTCTCCCAACTCATTCCGAACGAGATGACAGAAGCTCGGAGCATATCTTCCAGAATTTGATTGATTCGCTCTACTTGACCACTTGATTGAGGATGGAAGGCAGTACTAAAAGAGAGACGAGTTCCCATAGCATTTTGGAAACTTTCCCAAAATCGAGAGGTGATGAGACTCCCACGGTCTGAGTTAATTTCCAATGGAACACCATGAAGATACACTATTCGGGAGATGTATAAATCGGCTAGCTGGCTAGCGGTGATACTCTCACGAACAGGTAGAAAGTGGGCTACTTTGGAAAGACGGTCGATCACGACGAAGATGGCATTATTCCCTCTCTTGGTCCTGGGAAACCCAGTGATGAAATCCATACTGATTTTATCCCATTTCCATTCGGGAATAGCCAAAGGTTGAAGAGTGCCAGCAGGCCGTTGATGCTCTGCTTTAACAAGACGACAAACATCGCAATTAGCAATGTATTGAGCGATTTCTCTCTTCATCCTAGTCCACCAAAACCTCTGGCGTAGGTCTTGATACATTTTAGTACTACCGGGATGAATGGTGAGAGGGGATCCATGAGCTTCCTTAAGGATCAACTGGCGCAGATGTTGTTTCTTGGGAACCACCAAACGGTTCTCGAAGAAGACAACACCTCGCTCATCCATGGAGAAACATTTAGCAACTCCGCTAGCGATGTTTTCCTTAATCCGGGATATGCCCTTATCATACCGCTGGGCGGTTACGATTTGATCCATAAGGGTAGGTTTCGCCACAAGGGTGGATAGGAATCCTTGAGGAACAATGTGAAGGTTAAGCTTACGGAATTCCTCATGGAGAGGTGGTTGAATCTGTTGTAACATCAGGATGTTACAATAGGATTTACGGCTTAGTGCATCAGCCATGACATTGGCTTTGCCCGGGGTGTAAGTTATTCCTAAGTCGTAATCCGAGATCAACTCAACCCAACGTCTTTGCCTGAGATTCAAGTCTGGTTGGGTGAAGATATATTTCAAACTTTGGTGATCGGTGAAGATCTCGCAACGATTACCGAGGAGGTAATGTCGCCATGTTTTAAGTGCATGGACTACAGCTGCAAGCTCTATATCATGTGTGGGATAATTTTCCTCATGTGGGTGTAATTGCCGTGAAGCATAGGCAATTACCTGATGATCCTGCATGAGTATGCAACCTAGTCCTTGTCGCGAGGCGTCGCAATAGATAATAAAGTCCTTGGAGAAATCTGGTGGTACCAGTACGGGAGCAGATGTCAGGCGTCTTTTCAGTTCCTGAAAGCTGAACTCGCACTATGGAGTCCACTCGAACTTTTTATCTTTCTTGAGGAGTTCAGTTAGAGGTTTAGCAACCTTGGAGAAATTCTCGACAAAGCGGCGGCAATAGCTCGCTAAGCCAAGGAAACTCCGAACTTGCTTGACCGTCTCAGGTGGAGTCCAATCAAGGACGGCTTGAACTCGCTCAGGATTGACAGCAATACCCTTGTCAGAGATTACATGGCCTAGATAGGTCACTTCTGGCAACCAAAATTCACACTTGGAGTATTTGGCATAAAGGCGATGCTCTCGAAGTTTCATCAATACCAGCCTTAGATGTTCGGCATGTTCCTCTTCATTCTTGGAGTAGATGAGTATGTCATCGAGGTATACCACGACGAATTTATCCAAGTACTCCATGAAAACCGAGTTCATTAACCGAGAGAAGGTAGCTGGGGCATTGGTTAAACCGAAGGACATGACGGTGTACTCGTGTTGGCCATAACGAGTAACAAAGGCCGTTTTGGGAATGTCCCCGTTTCTGATTTTGATTTGATGGTAGCCCAACCTCAAATCCATCTTGGAAAAGACTGAGGATCCAGCGAGCTGATCATACAGATCGTTAATCCTAGGAAGCGGGTATTTGTTCTCGATGGTGACCAGGTTGACAGGGCGGTAGTCCACAACCATTCGATCCGTTCCATCCTTCTTGTTGACGAAGAGGACGGGGCAAGCCCAAGGAGAGGAACTAGGACGGATGAAACCCTTTTTCAAGGACTCATCGAGTTGGTTCTTAAGCTTGGCTAGTTCTAAGGGTGCCATCTTGTAGGGTCTTCTAGAAATTGGCATGGTTCCTGGAACAAGGTCTATCACAAACTTGGCATCCCTGTCAGGTGGAACACCTGGCAGTTCTTCTGGAAAGACATCCAGAAAGTCTCAGACTATCGGAACATCCTCAAGGTCTGGAAGGGGGTTGGCATTTAGGGAGTAAAGCTGGCGCTTGGCCACTCGAGTTAAGACATTGATTGTCTTGCCCGATGGGTGAGTAAGCTGAATGGTTCTAGTGGCACAATCAATCTTAGCGTAATGAGCTGACAACCAGTCCATACCCAAGATGATGTTTATGTCCGTGGACTTGAGAGCTATCAAGGATGCAAGGAATACAAGTCTATCGACAAGAATTTCGTTCCCATGACTTACTCTAGAAGTTTGCCATTTGGGACCCGGAGTTTGAATTACCATGGAAGTGGGCATGTCACAGAATGTCGTGTTATGCAATCGAGCATAGCTCTCGGAGATGAATGAATGAGATGCTCCAGTATCGAAAAGAACAGATGCCGGATGGCAGTTAACAAGGAGCGTACCAAGGACGACGTTGGGATCCTCATGAGCCTCCTCGGCTGAAACATAGTTGACATGGCCACGTGCAGTGGTGGCCGGCTTGGCGTAGAATGTTTTCCCCGCGGGCTTACCACGGCCAACGGACTTTCGAGTTTGATTGGGGTTGTTGTTCTGGGGACACTCTCGGTTATAGTGACCCGGCTCTCCACACTTAAAGCATGTCACCACATTGGGGCGTGGAGCAGGATTAGCAGCGGGGCCACCATAGGGCTTGGGCGGTGCAAATTGCTGGTTGGGACGAGGCGCCTCAAAGGATGGCCTCGGGATGAACCTGGGTGGCAGTGTCGTGCTTGGGATCCACACCCGGCGCTTCTGAGCTCCAGAGCCGGATGAAGAGCCAAAGTCACGGGAGTGCTTTCGTGAAGCGTCATAATCAGTCTGGCCTGTCTCAGCACTGATGGCTTTATTGACCAACTTCTGAAAGGAGGTGCACTCGTGCAGACGAAGATCGCGGCAAAGCTCAGGGCTAAGTCCCTTGCGGAACCTTGCTTGCTTCTTAGCGTCAGTAGATACCTCTTCGGGAGCATAGCGTGCCAGATTTCCAAATTCACGACTATAAGCATCCACAGTCAGTCTTCCTTGGGTGAAGTTGCAGAACTCCTCCCTCTTGTGATCCATGAGACCTTCCGGAATGTGATGCTCGCGGAAAGCCTCACTGAACTCAGCCCAAGTAGTAACTTAGCCGACCGGGCGCATAGCTTCGAAGTTTTCCTACCAAAGGCTAGCAGGCCTTCGAGGTGATAGGCGGCATAGGTAACCTTGTCGGCTTCGGCTACGTTGGCAGAACGTAGCTTGTGAGTGATGCTGCGAAGCCAGTCATCCGCGTCGAGGGGTTTGACGGAATGGTTAAACTTTGGTGGGTACAGCTTGATAAAGTCATTGATTGACACCAAGTCATTTCGTGGGTGGCGTTCAGTGTTCTGCTCAATCCGCTCTAGCAGGCGGTTAGTCTCACGCTTGTTTCTTTCTTCCTCCAGCATTACTTCGGCCAGAGAAGGCGGGTGAGGCAGATTTTCACCTCTAGCTGCACTGGCTTCCCCCTGCTCCGAGGCAGCAGGGTTGCTGCGGGTGTTGACCATCCTAGGAGGAAACAAGACAATGGTTTAGATAAGGATGGATCAAACTTAGCAAGGAGTGCAGAATGTAATGGATAACGTGGAATGCAGAGATGTTCATCTGTATGTCATGGTAATATAAAACTGCCATATATATAACAACGGTCATACACATCACACATAGTTTAGTACAAGCCCAGGCTACAGTACAACTATGATGAAAGACTTTACATCTCATCGGAGGCATTCCAAGATCCTATACAGTATTTGTCCAAACCTCCGGATTTGATTACACACAAAGTCATATTCCACAAGTCTCACAGGACAGTGGAGATACAACTACTACAATACTAGTGGTACTACTACTAACTCAGACAGCTCCGTAGTAGTCCTCATAGAAGTCACCTCCATAGCCTGGAAGTTCAATGTGACCATCCGGGAACAGACGGTCCTGAGGAGCCTGTGGACCATAGGGGCTAGGATGAGGTCTTGGACCAACAAACGGTGGCCTGCGGGGACCACGGGGTGGGGTGATGCCTCCCACATCATGCCAATCCACCATGTCTGGTAGAGCTGATCTCACAGGATACAGATCCCTTGTATCCATACATCCAGCTTGCACCACGGGTGCAAACCGAGTCAATGTGGCCCAATGATCAGCACGGGTATTGAAAAGCTCCAGCCTCAAGGCCCAATTCTCTTGGTCCTTATCTTCGAGCATCTCGGCAGTGGTACGAGTTAATGAGTCCTCCTGAGTGGAGTCAGCGTAGATAGCCTGAAGATACCCTTGCGCTCCCGAAAGTGAAGCTGGCATGTAACGGAAGTCGGTGTTCCGAAGCAGGCCAGTCCGGACTTGCAAGATGGTCATCATGGAATAGGCAGCATCCTGCATAGCCATCTCAACAGTAACCCCGAGTCCATAGGAACAGTGAAGGGGCTCGGTAGATCCAGGATAAGAAGGAAATATCCTGACGATGCAGAGATATTGGCTTTGATTAAAGTCGCGGAACTGCTCTTCGATGGTGTATTTGGGATACCAACGGTAGCCCGTCTCGATCATTACCCGGACTAACATAGCAGTATGACCGGGCACGTCGAGGCACCGGGTCAGGCAAACCACTTGGTTTTGAACACGGTTGGCCATCTGAAAGCACAACCACAATGCAAAGACAACATAATTTCTAGGGAAATTTGGACAGCATAACAGCTGTAAATGCTCAGAAAAAGATTTGAGACATCCACAAAAGTTTGCAATACCACTCAACAACATCATATCAAGATTCTGATACAATTAGCAACATACTAAAATATTAGAAACTGAACTGGGGCTTGTAGCATCAATCTTATAAGCTACTACGGATTAGTAACACGTGAACCTGATAGAAGGAGAGAGCCTAGTCCTTAACCCACGTTGAATGAGAAGAGAATGACTCAGATCAGAGGGATAGGGTAAAGGAGTAAAAGAGCCTTACGTTCCCTCCCACAATCAATTCCCCTACATATAACTAAAGCATTTCTAGACTCGACATCGACATGTTTGGCTCAACGAACCTACAGGCAGTCCAGCTCTGATGCCAACGCTTTCAGGACCCCGATTCCAAGTCACATCGATCTAGCCGGTAACACCTCATATCACTTTGCGGCCTCTTGCACGGTATCCCACGGGTGTCGCCTTACCATGGCCCGGGACCGTTTGCGCCTTTTGGCTCACGTATATGATTGTGTCGCTAGCATCCATATGAAAGAGAACCCGGGCCGACATGGCTAGTCATGAACCCAAAGCGGCACAGACCTATGGAGACAGGCATACATGAATCACATCGAGCATGTCGATCATCAGCGATTGATTCCGGGCTATAGCACTGGGCTAACAGGACTCCGAGGAACCCGGGCTGTAGCAGGCTAGGCAGGACTCCGGAAGTCACAGCATGACATTTCCCCGAAGGGACAGACATAGGAATGAAGTGAAACACATGCCGGCCAGTCAAGTGTCCTGAACAGTAGTGCTAGGCTAGCAGGACTCCGATGAACCGGGCTGTAGCAGACTACTATGGCTCGAGAAACACTAGACTACATTTCCCCATAAGAAAGGCTGCCAAGGATAAACAACTAGATTGTCGGATCCCACTCATACCAAGCATTTCAATCATACACACAATATGCCCGATATGAGTACATACAACATGGCATCACAACAAAACTCTACAACTCAAGTACTTTATTTAAAGGCTCCAGGGAGCCATACATAACATGTTCATACAGATAGGGGTCACATGACCCAACACTCAAGTCATACAAACATACAAGCACATGCGGAAGCAACTAGTCTGAGTACAAACTCTAGAAAGAAAGAAAGCGTCTCAAAGCCTGTCTATCTACATAGGGCCTCCATGGCCAGGATCACCACCTTGGTGGCTAGTCACCCGTCGACGTCAGGGTCTACGCAGAACCCATCGGAGGGGGCGGTGTTGTCGTCTGAAAACAATAATTAAGCAAACATGAGTACAAAGGTACTCAGCAAGTCTGACATCAGAACCTACTATACATGCTTATTCTCAAGAAGGTGGTGGGGTTAATGTAGCAACCCAGCTTTGACTCTTGGCTAAGCTATCCTACGGAACTTCACCAGTAAAAATAGTTTTCGCACACGAGTTCACTACTCACCAACACAATACTCCACCGGGGATCCTCCCTCATCATCCTACGAGAGGGCCATCCTCGGTACTCACACTTATCTTGAGTCTTTTATTAGTACCCATTAACTTGTCTATAAACTGTATAGGCAACCAAGTAGTCCTTTACCGCGGACGCGGCTATTCGAATAGTTTTATACCCTGCAGGGGTGTACTTCTTCATACACGCTTTCACCACTTACCGCCGTTTACACGACATGTACTCGGCAACCTTCAAGCGGAAGCCCAGCGAGGGTGTCGGCCACGGCCTACCTAAACACGTAAGTCTCTAGTCCAGGTTTATCGCCTATCCAGGTTCCATCCACAGGGAGTCCGGCCGAGGTTTCCACATACGGCCCCGAACGATGTGAACAGGGATCCCGAGACACCAAAAGGGTGACTCGGTACACCGTGCCACGGTGTATCTACCGCAACATAGCCCACCCCTAGGGTCAGTGCTACGCACGGCCGCCAACACATAACCTACAAACACCAAAAACTATTTGCAACTCCTGGACAGAGTACTAGGGTGGTTAGGAAGCCGAGAGGGTCAATTAAGGATCCCAATGCATGGTAGTAGCTGAATCTTAAATCACACATACAGATCTGAGTTCTTATGGACGGCCTCAATGAAACAACCCACCATGTACTCCTACATGGCCTCTCATCGATACCTTTACCAAAACATGTTCAACACATCCCTCACATTACCGGCATAAGCATTTCACTCTGGCCCATCACCCAGATGAACCAGACCTGACACAACTCTAAGCATAGCAGGCATAGCAAGGTAGGAATCACATACATGGCTCAATCAACTCCTACACATGCTAGTGGGTTTCATCTAGTTACTCTGGCAATGACAGGTCATGCAGAGGATAAGGGTTCAACTACCATAGCACACAGTAGTTTGAATCGTGTTGTCTTAATGCAGTAAACAAGAGCAGAAGCGAGAACATGGGTTTGTATCGGAATGATCAATGGTTGCTTGCTTGATGGAGTGGTAGTGGGATTCTGCCCTTCAGTTGGATACTCGTGAATATCCTCGGAGTCAGAACCTACCACAAAGAACACATCGGAACACAATCAACACATGACGATATGCAACAATATGATGCATGCTATGACATGGCAATATGAATGTGTCTTGGCCTAATACAAGCTATAACAGAAAGGAATGAACTCATTTGAATCAAAGATTCAAATATTAGCTCATTAAACATGGCCTTAATAGTGGATTTCCATATTCTGCTTAAACAGCAAGGTAAACTTGTTTTGTCATGCATGAAACCATTACAGATGGATAGATTGAATTTTTCTGATCATTTTTCATATATAAATCTTTGCATTTGGAGCTATGGTTGATTTTCTATGATTTTTAGAAGTTTTAACTATTTTCTGGAAATTCCTGAATAAAAATAAATCCAGAAAATGCATTACTACGTCAGCATTGCCTCATGCTGACCTCAGCAGGCCAAAGGCGCCAGCCAAGGTCAAACCTGACTGGTGGGCCCCTTCTGCCAGCCTCTCAGCTAATTAACAAGATTAGATTAACAGGATTAGATTAACACTGATTTAATTAAAATTAATTAAAACTAATCCTAAATTAGTTAGCAGACCGGCCCCACCTGTCATAAACTCAGGGGGGTCTACCTGGGACCACCCAGGAGTCAAACTGGGTCAAACTCGCCGGCGACTCAACACCGGCGAGGCCCGAGACGGTGGCACAGCTCAGAAAACGCCACAGGGCACGGGCGAGGCCGTTCTTGGGCTCGTTGGAGAGCTCTTGCAGTCGCGCATCTAGTGGTGGTGGAGGCCGGGCCTACGGTAGCCGGAGACGACGACGGCGAGCTCCAAGGCGGCAGCCGGAGTTCGGCCATGTGCGGGGAGTGGGCTCCGGCATGCAAACACGGAAACTGAAGCGCTAGCGAGGCACTACGCGATGCGGCAAGCACGTTGCATAGCACGGGAGGACCAAATGGTCGCCGGAGCGACGCCGGCGACGATCTCGAGCGGAGACGAGCTTCAGCCATGGTGGAACTATGGCCTAGAGGGTGCAAACGCGTGGGAAAGAAGAGGGGAAAGGCGGCGGAGCTCACAGGGAGGTCGATGAGCAGCTCAGTGGGCTCGGGGGCGACCGGAGCGAGGCGAATCAATGAACGGCGTCCGGCGGGTACCGAGGTTGAAGACGATCCGATGGCGGTGATGCAGGGCCTCCGGCGATGCGTGGCTCGGTGGGGAGGGCGAGGGCGTCGCGACGGAGCTTCTGGACAGGTCAGAGAGGCGAGAGGGTGACGGAGAGCGCGACTATGGCGGTGAGACGGCGACAAGCTCGTCGGCCATGGTGCGGGAGAGGGTGAGGGAGATGAGGGGAGAGTTAGCGAGGATGAGAGGGGGACGTGGGGGTTGCGTGGTTCCCCGAGGCGTCTCCAGGCGTCGGCAGAAGCAGGAGGTGGCCGGCGTGTGGCCGCGGGCGCCGGCCACGCGCTCCGCGTCGTTCTTGCGCGAGGAGGACGACGACTGGCAGAGCCAGTAGGCTGGGCCGAGCCAGGTGGCTGGGCCAGCACAGGTAAGGCCCGGGTGGGCTTCCCTCTCTCTCTCCCTCTCTCTCTCTCTTTATTTGTTTCTGTTTTGCTAATTAACTCCAACTGTTGGGCTTTAAATAAACTACTAAAACGTTTCCAAAAATCCTGAAAATAATTGTGGGCTCTGTTTAGATTATTTCCAACAGCAAACATTTATTTCTAGGATTATTTGAGCATTTCAATTATTTTATAGCATTTAAATGCCCAAATTCAAATACATATGATTTAATTCAATGACCTTCTGTTGACCTAGAAAATTGTGCACCAATTTTGCCAGAGGTTTTAACCCAAGACAAGGAGGGTGAACTTTTTAGAAGGGCATTTCAGGTTCATTGAAAGTAATTTTAGTAAACCCTAGTTGTTTCCAGGGGGTGTTGGGGGTTTCTGCTTTCCCCATTTCAAATTTAAGAGAAATTTAAACATGATGCACACTCTAATGCTTGAACTAGCTACGGTGTGACAACTCACCCCCACTCAAAAGAATCTCGTCCCGAGATTTAGGATCCTCCGGGAAGAAGGTGGGGTACTCAAGTCGAAGACGATCCTCCCTTTCCCAAGTGGCTTCTTTCTCGGAATGGTGTGACCATTGAACCTTGAGAAACTTGATATTCTGACGTCGAGTGGTACGCTCGGCCTGATCAAGGATACGAACGGGATATTCCCGATAGGAGAGGTTATCTTGTAGATCAAGCGTTTCGTGGTCCACTCCACGGATAGGATCCGCGAAGCAACGCCTGAGTTGTGAAACATGGAAGACATTGTGAACTCTGGAAAGATGCGGAGGTAGTTCTAATTGGTAGGCAACTTCTCCTTGTTTGGCAAGAATGCGAAAGGGTCCAATATAACAAGGGGCCAATTTGCCTTTGATACCGAAACGATGGGTTCCCTTTAACGGAGTAACCCGAAGGTAAGCCTTCTCGTCGACTTCATAAGTCATAGGCTTATGTTTATGATCATATTGACTCTTTTGACGAGATTGGGCTGTTTTCAATTTCTCATGAATAACGCGAACATGTTCTTCTGCTTCCTAAATCATATCCGGGCCAAAGAGTTGTCTTTCCCCGGTTTCTGACCAGTTAAGAGGCGTTCGACATTTTCGTCCATAGAGAACTTCGAAAGGAGCCTTGCCCAAGCTTGCTTGATAACTATCGTTATAAGCAAACTCCGCGAATGGAAGGCATTTCTCCCAACTCATTCCGAACAAGATGACAGAAGCTCGGAGCATATCTTCCAGAATTTGATTGATTCGCTCTACTTGACCACTTGATTGAGGATGGAAGGCAGTACTAAAAGAGAGACGAGTTCCCATAGCATTTTGGAAACTTTCCCAAAATCGAGAGGTGAAGAGACTCCCACAGTCTGAGTTAATTTCCAATGGAACACCATGAAGAGACACTATTCGGGAGATGTATAAATCGGCTAGCTGGCTAGCGGTGATACTCTCACGAACAGGTAGAAAGTGGGCTACTTTGGAAAGACGGTCGATCACGACGAAGATGGCATTATTCCCTCTCTTGGTCCTGGGAAACCCAGTGATGAAATCCATACTGATTTTATCCCATTTCCATTCGGGAATAGCCAAAGGTTGAAGAGTGCCAGCAGGCCGTTGATGCTCTGCTATAACACGATGACAAACGTCACAATTAGCAATGTATTGAGCGATTTCCCTCTTCATCCTAGTCCACCAAAACCTCTGGCGTAGGTCTTGATACATTTTAGTACTACCGGGACGAATGGTGAGAGGGGATCCATGAGCTTCCTTAAGGATCAACTGGCGCAGATGTTGTTTCTTGGGAACCACCAAACGGTTCTCGAAGAATACAGCACCTCGCTCATCCATGGAGAAACATTTAGCAACTCCGGTAGCGATGTTTTCCTTAATCAGGGATATGCCCTTATCATACCGCTGGGCGGTTACGATTTGATCCATAAGGGTAGGTTTCGCCACCAGGGTGGATAGGAATCCTTGAGGACCAATGTGAAGGTTAAGCTTACGGAATTCCTCATGGAGAGGTGGTTGAATCTGTTGTAACATCAGGTTGTTACAATAGGATTTACGGCTTAGTGCATCAGCAATGACATTGGCTTTGCCCGGGGTGTAAGTTATTCCTAAGTCGTAATCCGAGATCAACTCAACCCAACGTCTTTGCCTGAGATTCAAGTCTGGTTGGGTGAAGACATATTTCAAACTTTGGTGATCGGTGAAGATCTCGCAACGATTACCGAGGAGGTAATGTCGCCAGGTTTTAAGTGCATGGACTACAGCTGCAAGCTCTAGATCATGTGTGGGATAATTTTCCTCATGTGGGTGTAATTGCCATGAAGCATAGGCAATTACCTGACGATCCTGCATGAGTATGCAACCTAGTCCTTGTCGCGAGGCATCGCAATAGATAATAAAGTCCTTGGAGAAATCTGGTGGTACCAGTACGGGAGCAGATGTCAGGCATCTTTTCAGTTCCTGAAAGCTGAACTCGCACTATGGAGTCCACTCGAACTTTTTATATTTCTTGAGGAGTTCAGTTAGAGGTTTAGCAACCTTGGAGAAATTCTTGACGAAGCGGCGGCAATAGCTCGCTAAGCCAAGGAAACTCCGAACTTGCTTGACCGTCTCAGGTGGAGTCCAATCAAGGACGGCTTGAACTCGCTCAGGATTGACAGCAATACCCTTGCCAGAGATTACATGGCCTAGATAGGTCACTTCTGGCAACCAAAATTCACACTTGGAGTATTTGGCATAAAGGCGATGCTCTCGAAGTTTCATCAATACCAGCCTTAGATGTTCGACATGTTCCTCTTCATTCTTGGAGTAGATGAGTATGTCATCGACGTATACCACGACGAATTTATCCAAGTACTCCATGAAAACCGAGTTCATTAACCGAGAGAAGGTAGCTGGGGCATTGGTTAAACCGAAGGACATGACGGTGTACTCGTATTGGCCATAACGAGTAACAAAGGCCGTTTTGGGAATGTCACCGTTTCTGATTTTGATTTGATGGTAGCCCAACCTCAAATACATCTTGGAAAAGACTGAGGATCCAGCGAGCTGATCATACAGATCGTTAATCCTAGGAAGCGGGTATTTGTTCTTGATGGTGACCAGGTTGATAGGGCGGTAGTCCACAACCATTCGATCCGTTCCATCCTTCTTCTTGACGAAGAGGACGGGGCAAGCCCAAGGAGAGGAACTAGGACGGATGAAACCCTTTTTCAAGGACTCATCGAGTTGGTTCTTAAGCTTGGCTAGTTCTAAGGGTGCCATCTTGTAGGGTCTTCTAGAAATTGGCATGGTTCCTGGAACAAGCTCTATCACAAACTCGACATCCCTGTCAGGTGGAACACCTGGCAGTTCTTTTGGAAAGACATCCAGAAAGTCTCGGACTATTGGAACATCCTCAAGGTCTGGAAGGGGGTTGGCATTTAGGGAGTAAAGCTGGCGCTTGGCCACTCGAGTTAAGACATTGACTGTCTTGCCCGATGGGTGAGTAAGCTGAACGGTTCTAGTGGCACAATCAATCTTAGCCTAATGAGCTGACATCCAGTCCATACCCAAGATGATGTTTATGTCCATGGACTTGAGAGCTATCAAGGATGCAAGGAAGACAAGTCTATCGACAAGAATTTCGTTCCCATGACTTATTCTAGAAGTTTGCCATTTGGAACCCAGAGTTTGAATTACCATGGAAGTGGGCATGTCACAGAATGTCATGTTATGCAATCGAGCATAGCTCTCGGAGATGAATGAATGAGATGCTCCAGTATCGAAAAGAACAGATGCCGGATGGCAGTTAACAAGGAGCGTACCAAGGACGACGTTGGGATCCTCATGAGCCTCCTCGGCTGAAACATAGTTGACATGGCCACGTGCAGTGGTGGCCGGCTTGGCGTAGAATGTTTTTCCCGCGGGCTTACCACGGCCAACGGACTTTCCAGTTTGATTGGGGTTGTTGTTCTGGGGACACTCTCGGCTATAGTGACCTGGCTCTCCACACTTAAAGCATGTCACCACATTGGGGTGTGGAGCAGGATTAGCAGCGGGGCCACCATAGGGCTTGGGCGGTGCAAATTGCTGGTTGGGACGAGGCGCCTCAAAGGATGGCCTCGGGATGAACCTGGGTGGCAGTGTCGTGCTTGGGATCCACACCCGGCGCTTCTGAGCTCCAGAGCCGGATGAAGAGCCAAAGTCACGGGAGTGCTTGCGTGAAGCGTCATAATCAGTCTGGCCTGTCTCAACACTGATGGCTTTATTGACCAACTTCTGAAAGGAGGTGCACTCGTGGAGACGAAGATCGCGGCGAAGCTCAGGGCTAAGTCCCTTGCGGAACCTTGCTTGCTTCTTAACGTCAGTAGATACCTCTTCGGGAGCATAGCGTGCCAGATTTCCAAATTCACGACTATAAGCATCCACAGTCAGTCTTCCTTGGGTGAAGTTGCAGAACTCCTCCCTCTTGCGATCCATGAGACCTTCCGGAATGTGATGCTCGCGGAAAGCCTCACTGAACTCAGCCCAAGTAGTAACTTGGCCAACCGGGCGCATAGCTTCGAAGTTTTCCTACCAAAGGCTAGCAGGCCTTCGAGGTGATAGGCGGCATAGGTAACCTTGTCGGCTTCGGCTACGTTGGCAGAACGTAGCTTGTGAGTGATGCTGCGAAGCCAGTCATCCGCGTCGAGGGGTTTGACGGAATGGTTAAACTTTGGTGGGTACAGCTTGATAAAGTCATTGATTGACACCAAGTCATTTTGTGGGTGGCGTGCAGTGTTCTGCTCAATCCGCTCTAGCAGGCGGTTAGTCTCACGCTTGTTTCTTTCCGCCTCCAGCATTACTTCGGCCAGAGAAGGCGGGTGAGGCAGATTTTCACCTCTAGCTGCACTGGCTTCCCCCTGCTCTGAGGCAGCAGGGTTGCTGCGGGTGTTGACCATCCTAGGAGGAAACAAGACAATGGTTTAGATAAGGATGGATCAAACATAGCAAGGAGTGCAGAATGTAATGGATAACACGGAATGCAGAGATGTTCATCCGTATGTCATGGTAATATAAAATTGCCATATATATAACAACGGTCATACACATCACACATAGTTTAGTACAAGCCCAGGCTACAGTACAACTATGATGAAAGTCTTTACATCTCATCGGAGGCATTCCAAGATCCTATACAGTATTTGTCCACACCTCCGGATTTGATTACACACAAAGTCATATTCCACAAGTCTCACAGGACAGTGGAGATACAACTACTACAATACTAGTGGTACTACTACTAACTCAGACAGCTCCGTAGTAGTCCTCATAGAAGTCACCTCCATAGCCTGGAAGTTCAATGTGACCATCCGGGAACAGACGGTCCTGAGGAGCCTGTGGACGATAGGGGCTAGGATGAGGTCTTGGACCAACAAACGGTGGCCTACGGGGACCACGGGGTGGGGTGATGCCTCCCACATCATGCCAATCCACCATGTCTGGTAGAGCTGATCTCACAGGATACAGATCCCTTGTATCCATACATCCAGCTTGCACCACGGGTGCAAACCGAGTCAATGTGGCCCAATGATCAGCACGGGTATTGAAAAGCTCCAGCCTCAAGGCCCAATTCTCTCGGTCCTTATCTTCGAGCATCTCGGCAGTGGTACGAGTTAATGAGTCCTCCTGAGTGGAGTCAGCATAGATAGCCTGAAGATACCCTTGCACTCCCGAAAGTGAAGCTGGCATGTAACGGAAGTCGGTGTTCCGAAGCAGGCCAGTCCGGACTCGCAAGATGGTCATCATGGAATAGGCAGCATCCTGCATAGCCATCTCAACAGTAACCCCGAGTCCATAGGAACAGTGAAGGGGCTCGGTAGATCCAGGATAAGAAGGAAATATCCTGACGGTGCAGAGATATTGGCTTTGATTAAAGTCGCGGAACTGCTCTTCGACGGTGTATTCGGGATACCAACGGTAGCCCGTCTCGATCATTACCCGGACTAACATAGCAGTATGACCGGGCACGTCGAGGCACCGGGTCAGGCGAACCACTTGGTTTTGAACACGGTTGGCCATCTGAAAGCACAACCACAATGCAAAGACAACAGAATTTCTAGGGAAATTTGGACAGCATAACAGCTGTAATGCTCAGAAAAAGATTTGAGACATCCACAACAGTTCGCAATACCACTCAACAACATCATATCAAGATTCTGATCCAATTAGCAACATACTAAAATAGTAGAAACTGAACTGGGGCTTGTAGCATCAATCCTATAAGCTACTACAGATTAGTAACATGTGAACCTGATAGAAGGAGAGAGCCTAGTCCTTAACCCACGTTGAATGAGAAGAGAATGACTCAGATCAGAGGCATAGGGTAAAGGAGTAAAAGAGCCTTACGTTCCCTCCCACAATCAATTACCCTACATATAACTAAAGCATTTCTAGACTCGACATCGACCAGTTTGGCTCAACGAAGCTACAGGCAGTCCAGCTCTGATGCCAACGCTGTCAGGACCCCGATTCCAAGTCACATCGATCTAGCCGGTAACACTTCATATCACTTTGCGGCCTCACGCACGGTATCCCATGGGTGTCGCCTTACCATGGCCCTGGACCATTTGCGCCTTTTGGCTCACATATATAATAGTGTCGCTAGCATCCATATGACAGAGAACCCGGGCCGACATGGCTAGTCATGAACCCAAAGCGGCACAGACCTATGGAGACAGGCATACATGAATCACATCGAGCATGTTGATCATCAGCGATTGATTCCGGGCTGTAGCATTGGGCTAACAGGACTCCGGGGAACCCGGGCTCTAGCAGGCTAGGCAAGACTCCGGAAGTCACAGCGTGACATTTCCCCGAAGGGACAGACATAGGAACGAAGTGAAACACATGCCGGCCAGTCAAGTGTCCTGAACAGTAGTGCTAGGCTAGCAGGACTCCGATGAACCGGGCTGTAGCGGACTACTATGGCTCGAGGAACACTAGACTACATTTCCCCATAAGAAAGGCTGCCAAGGATAAACAACTAGATTGTCGTATCCCACTCATACTAAGCATTTCAATCATACACACAATATGCCCGATATGAGTACATACAACATGGCATCACAATAAAACTCTACAACTCAAGTACTTTATTTAAAGGCTCCAGGGAGCCATACATAACATGTTCATACAGATAGGGGTCACATGACCCAGCACACAAGTCATACAAACATACAAGCACATGCGGAAGCAACTAGTCTGAGTACAGACTCTAGAAAAAAGAAAGCTTCTCGAAGCCTGTCTATCTACATAGGGCTCTCCATGGCCAGGATCACCACCTGGGTGGCTAGTCACTCGTCGACGTCAGGGTCTACGTAGAACCCATCGGAGGGGGCGGTGTTGTCGTCTGAAAACAGTAATTAAGCAAACATGAGTACAAAGGTACTCAGCAAGTCTTACATCAGAACCTACTAGTACATGCTTATTCTCAAGAAGGTGGTGGGGTTAATGCAGCAACCCAGCTTTGACTCTTGGCTAAGCTATCCTATGGAACTTCACCAGTAAAAATAGTGTTCACACACGAGTCCACTACTCACCAACACAATACTCCACCGGGGATCCTCCCTCGTCATCCTACGAGAGGGCCATCCTCGGTACTCACACTTATCTTGAGTCTTTTATTAGTACCCATTAACTTGTCTATAAACTGTATAGGCAACCAAGTAGTCCTTTACCGTGGACGCGGCTATTCGAATAGTTTTATACCCTGCAGGGTGTACTTCTTCATACACGCTTTCACCACTTACCGCCGTTTACATGACATGTACTCGGCAACCTTCAAGCGGAAGCCCAGCGAGGGTGTCGGCCACGGCCTATCTAAACACTTAAGTCTCTAGTCCAGGTTTATCGCCTATCCAGGTTCCATCCGCAGGGAGTCCGGCCGACGTTTCCACATACGGCCCCGAACGATGTGAACAGGGATCCCGAGACACCAAACGGGTGACTCGGTACACCGTGCCACGGTGTATCTACCGCAACATAGCCCACCCCTAGGGTCAGCGCTACGCACGGCCGCCAACACATAACCTACAAACACCAGAAACTATTTGCAACTCCTGGACAGAGTACTAGGGTGGTTAAGAAGCCGAGAGGGTCAATTAAGGATCCCAATGCATGGTAGTAGCTGAATCTTAAATCACACATACAGATCTGAGTTCTTAGGGACGGCCTCAATGAAACAACCCACCATGTACTCCTACATGGCCTCTCATCGATACCTTTACCAAAACATGTTCAACACATCCCTCACATTACTGGCATAAGCATTTCACTCTGGCCCATCACCCAGATGAACCAGACCTGACACAACTCTAAGCATAGCAGGCATAGCAAGGTAGGAATCACATACATGGCTCAATCAACTCCTACACATGCTAGTGGGTTTCATCTAGTTACTCTGGCAATGACAGGTCATGCAGAGGATAAGGGTTCAACTACCGTAGCACACAGCAGTTTGAATCCTGTTGTCTTAATGCAGTAAACAAGAGCAGAAGCGAGAACATGGGTTTGTATCGGAATGATCAATGGTTGCTTGCTTGATGGAGTGGTAGTGGGATTCTGCCCTTCAGTTGGATACTCGTGAATATCCTCGGAGTCAGAACCTACCACGAAGAACACATCGGAACACAATCAACACATGACGATATGCAACAATATGATGCATGCTATGACATGGCAATATGAATGTGTCTTGGCCTAATGCAAGCTATAACAGAAAGGAATGAACTCATTTGAATCAAAGATTCAAATATTAGCTCATTAAACATGGCCTTAATAGTGCATTTCCATATTCTGCTTAAACAGCAAGGTAAACTTGGTTTGTCATGCATGAAACCATTACAGATGGATAGATTGAATTTTTCTGATCATTTTTCATATATAAATCTTTGCATTTGGAGCTATGGTTGATTTTTTATGATTTTTAGAAGTTTTAACTATTCTTTGGAAATTCCTGAATAAAAATAAATCCAGAAAATGCATTACTACGTCAGCATTGCCTCATGCTGACCTCAGCAGGCCAAAGGCGCCAGCCAAGGTCAAACCTGACTGGTGGGCCCCTTCTGTCAGCCTCTCAGCTAATTAACAAGATTAGATTAACAGGATTAGATTAACACTGATTTAATTAAAATTAATTAAAACTAATCCTAAATTAGTTAGCAGACCGGCCTCACCTGTCATAAACTCAGGGGGGGTCTACCTGGGACCACCCAGGAGTCAAACTGGGTCAAACTCGCCGGCGACTCAACACCGGCGAGGCCCGAGACGGTGGCGCAGCTCAGAAAACGCCACAGGGCACGGGCGAGGCCGTTCTTGGGCTCGTTGGAGAGCTCTTGCAGTCGCGCATCTAGTGGTGGTGGAGGCCGGGCCTACGGTAGCCGGAGACGACGACGGCGAGCTCCAAGGCGGCAGCCGGAGTTCGGCCATGTGCGGGGAGTGGGCTGCGGCGTGCAAACACGGAGACTGAAGCGCTAGCGAGGCACTACGTGATGCGGCAAGCACGTTGCATAGCACGGGAGGACCAAATGGTCGCCGGAGCGACGCTGGTGACGAGCTCGAGCGGAGACGAGCTTCAGCCATGGTGGAACTATGGCCTAGAGGGTGCAAACGCGTGGGAAAGAAGAGGGGAAATGCGGCGGAGCTCACAGGGAGGTCGATGAGCAGCTCAGTGGGCTCGGGGGCGACCGGAGTGAGGCGAATCGATGAACGGCGTCCGGCGGGTACCGAGGTTGAAGACGATCCGATGGCGGCGATGCAGGGCCTCCGGCGATGCGTGGCTCGGTGGGGAGGGCGAGGGCGTCGCGGCGGAGCTTCTAGACAGGTCAGAGAGGCGAGAGGGCGATGGAGAGCGTGACTACGGCGGTGAGACGACGACAAGCTCGTCGGCCATGGTGCTGGAGAGGGTGAGGGAGACGACGGGAGAGTGAGCGAGGATGAGAGGGGGACGTGGGGGTCGCGTGGCACCCCTAGGCGTCTCCAGGCGTCGGCAGAAGCAGGAGGTGGCCGGCGTGTGGCAGCGGGCGCCGGCCACGCGCTCTGCGTCCTTCTTGCGCGACGAGGACGACGACTGGCAGAGCCAGTAGGCTGGGCCGAGCCAGGTGGCTGGGCCAGCACAGGTAAGGCCCGGGTGGGCTTCCCTCTCTCTCTCTCTCTCTTTTTGTTTCTGTTTTGCTAATTAACTGCAACTGTTGGGCTTTAAATAAAATACTAAAACGTTTCCAAAAATCCTGAAAATAATTGTGGGCTCTGTTTAGATTATTTCCAACAGCAAAAATTTATTTCCAGGATTATTTGAGCATTTAAATTATTTTATAGCATTTAAATGCCCAAATTCAAATACTTATGATTTAATTGAATGACCTTATGTTGACCTAGAAAATTGTGCACCAATTTTGCCAGAGGTTTTAACCCAAGACAAGGAGGGTGAACTTTTTAGAAGGGCATTTCAGGTTCATTGAAAATAATTTTAGTAAACCCTAGTTGTTTCCAGGGGGGTGTTGGGGGTTTTTGCTTTCCCCATTTCAAATTTAAGAGAAATCTAAACATGATGCACACTCTAATGCTTGAACTAGCTAGGGTGTGACAGGTTGTGCCTGGTCTTGGTTCTTGGTCTGCGCTCGGCAAGCTGAATGGCATGCGAACATAGCTGTGAGGTGGACCCTCACACCGTCCAACACGCGAAGGCCGGGAACGTCCCTGAGATACGGCCCTGTTGAGCCCCGGAATCCTTGCCAGGGTGGGGAGCTGCGCCAGGTGGTGGGCTGCGGTCGCCGCGTATGGCCCTTGCCTCTTGAAGCTCCTGGATCGCCTTGGTGATGAACTCCTGAGCACTGGGCGCTCCATGCCTTGTGCCATCGTGAGGGAAACTTGCAGCGAAGCAAGCCTCCACGCGGTGCCCAAGCACCTCCCTCAAGACATTGACTTGGTCCGAGACCCTCCAGAAGAGAGCCCCCGAGCCCAGCCTGAGGAGGGCACCGGGCACGCCTTCCTATGAGAGGGAGGGAGGTGCCCCATCTGCGGGCGCAGATCCTGAGGTGGTACCACTGGAAACGCCACTCTTCTGAGGCCCTGGGTGGAGTAGTTGCTTCTTCTTCTTGGGAATGGCTTCAGGAGGGTATAGGGCGCCTTCGTTGTCGGGGGTTTCGACTGCTGTAGCCTGGTAGGCGTGCACGAGGGAGCACATCGCATCTCTTTCTTTGCAGGCAACCGAGATGACGCCTCCACTCCCAGGCATCTTGAGGACGTTGTAGCCATGGTGGGTTACTGCCATAAATTTGGCCAAGGCTGGATACCCAAGGATGGCGTTATACAACAGGAAGATGTGGGTGACGTCGAAGTCGATGAGCTCGGTGCGGTAGTTGTCACGCTGGCCGAAGGTGACAGGGAGGCGGACCTGCCCTATCGGGGTGGTGGAGCCGTCAGTCTCTCCTCAGAAAGGCTTGGTAGGCTATAGCTGATCGTATGGCACCTAAAGACTATCGAACGTCTCGATGGACAAGATGTTGAGCCCTGCGCCACCGTCGATGAGGGTCTTGGTGACTTGAACGTTGTTGATGACGGGTCAGCAGAACATCGGGAGAACGCCGGTGGTCGCCGCACACTTGAGTTGGTCCGCCGAGCTGAAGGTGATGGCGCACTTGGACCACCTGAGCGGGCATGTGGCCTCGAACCGAGGAAGGGCTGCATTCACCTCATGAGCAAACTGTTTGAAGATACGCTG